>NC_060140.1:281018115-281321145 GCF_021461385.2 Schistocerca piceifrons | reverse complement strand
TTTACAGTATCCTTTGGAGGTAGTATGGATGTGTTTGTTGGTCTTGTAGAGCATACCAGTTGGTGCTGGTAGCAGCATCCTCCGCACGCGCAATTGCCCGTGTACTCATTGCCGGATTCTCTCCAACGTGATGCAGTAGGGCATCTTACAGTTCGGGCGTGCGGAGCCTCCTTGGAGCACCAAAGTCACGCCTGTTGACGAAGAATGTACCCCTTTCTCGAAGCCGTTGCGTAATTGTGGCGAAAAGCGTATGTGACGGAGTCGTACATTGTGGACATTTATCTTGATAAAGGCGACGGGCAGCTCTTCCATTACCGTGTGCTTCGCCATACAGAAGGATCATGCCAGTGTGTTCTGCAAACGCGTACTTAACCACTTTGGTCCAACTCTAACAGACATGTTAATGAGGCTCGAACCAGGACAGAGAGGTAGAATAGGCGTCAAACGACATCAGCGGATCCGACGTAAACACCCCCCCCCCCCCCTCCCCTCGACATATCCTGCTACATACCTACCTAGTAAACAAGTTTTCAAATTGTTATTAAAAGGAAACGGTGTGTTTCCAGACATGGGTTCCAATTCAAAGTATTGTCCACTCATTCCCCTCTACTGGTCCTAAAAGTCTGTAAGGGGAATTTTAGAACATGCTGTGTATATGAGGTCGCATCCCTCCATCCTGACAATGTCAGTTAATACTTTTAGTACATATTAGCATAGATTATTCGATTACTCGCCAGGGTAGACGAGAGCGCTAACGCGCTGCTTCCTAGACTCAGGTTGGCGCACCGGCCCTGGATCGAATCGGTCCGGCAGACTAACGCCGAGGGCTGGTATGCCAGCCAGCCTGGATGTGGTTTTTAGGCGGTTTTCCGCATCTCGCTAGGTGAATATCGGGCTGGTCCCCACGTTCTGTCACAGTTACATGACCCGCAGACATTTTCAACATGTTCGCACTATTACATGGCTTACACTATACGCAGACAGCTGGGGTACACTGCTTCTATCCTGGGGAGTACAGGGTGGCGATAGGAAGGGCATCCAGCCACCCCTTCAAAATTAACATGCCACGTCCGTTTAACCATAACAGCAGACCCCGCAAGTCGGGATTAATGCTTAGAAAGGCAGAGAGAGAGAGAGAGTATGGATTATTCGATGAACGGAGAAAGTGCAGTCGTTCCGGCATATAACTCAACAGACTAAGCTCCTCCAGTAAGAAGAAAAGAGAACACTCATATCAAACATAAAAACGATGGTGTCAGAGGCCTCTTGGGAAGGCTATAGGGACAGGCGAGCAGAACAGTGGTTTACATCTCCGCGTTCCAACAACCGGCCACGGCGTTCAGAGATAAAAAATACGCTGCCTGCACTCGCGCTAACAGAATCTGCGGCTCCGCCTCGACAGTTTTCCGTTCAGTTTGGCTGAGATGGACCGCGGCACAGCTGCGCCGTACTTGGCGCTAAGAATATTTCCCGCTGACAGCTGCGGGTAGCTCCTCGATTCACGGCGGTGCCGTTTCGTCACTGAGTCACGGGTGCGCTAAGCACGCCCCGTTGCGTAACTTGTAGTAAAATTTCCGTCTGACTTTATGAACTTGTATGACGTCAAGCGATAGCTATTTCGAAATAGAGACGGTCTTGGATACAGAACTCAGAGGACCAGAATATTTTCCTCGCTTTTTCAGGTTTCCCACTGACTTAAGAATGTTCAGAAGTGGTTTCCCTCACTTACAGTGGTTTTCCTTAATCCAGCTATACCACTATGCCTTACTCATGGGGATTCTACCGGAAAGAGGAGAAACGGGATAATGAATTCATGAAGAACCATACATTTTTTTTAATAACTTGGAGGTAGGTGTCTCCACGGGTGCGAATATCCGTTGTACGGTATCGTCCCTTGCTGGCAGAAAAATATTGAAAAAAGTATTTACCTGTTACCAAAATGTACGCAATGTCTTTAAGAAAGGTTTGCCCTGAGAAATACTCGTTACAAGTGTGACGATATTAACTTGGCACTCATCATAAAATATGTATAATTAGTCAGTTGACTATCATTCACTTTGTTGTTTAACTTACGCCATGGAAATTTTAACGTTCTCTCGGTGTGTCAGGTCCTGGTGACTATTGTACATCGTCATTGTTTGAACGCATTGGCAGTGAAATTACTGTACATTGATTTCCATGCACAACGTGGCAAAAAGAACGAATTCAGAGTTTGTAGAAAATTAATGCAAGTGTTCGACTTCGTATGTACATAATAGTGAAACGATCCGTTGGCATAAGCCGCTTTGCTTCCAAACAGTGTGTGCGGAATTCTGATATACAGGGCTGAAATATTAAAACTCACAAACCAGATTGTCGTATGGGATCCTAAAGGATTCTAGAAACTTCTGCAGACACATTCATAAGAAAATTAACTTTTCTTTGAGTCATCAGTCATCTGATTGGTGTTGGCGCCAACTTGGATGCATGAGCTGTTAATCTGACAGTGCGACAATTCTTCCGTTGTTGTCTCTTGCAGTCTTCGGTGTTGTGGCGCAGCAAGACTGCCAGGCCACGGAAGTAGCCGAAAGGCACGCGTTTAGTTCACGCAGGCAAGAGATAGGTCTGTAACAGGATACGTAATGAATGCTATAAAGAAAAGTACGTAGCTTCTGGAATACTTTAATTTAATCCATCATTTGTATACAGCGTTCTTGATGATACAAGTGAGACTCTGTAGATACATGCAATGTTACTAATGGCGCCTTGCTAGGTCGTAGCCATGGACTTACCTGAAGGCTATTCTAACTATCTGCTCTGCAAATGAGCAATGCTTCGTCAGTGTGCATCGCTAGCGAAGTCGTCCGTACAACTGGGGCGAGTGCTAGTCCGTATCTCGAGACCTGCCTTGTGGTGGCGCTCGGTCTGCGATCACACAGTGGCGACACGCGGGTCCGACATGTACTAATGGACCGCGACCGATTTAAAGCTACCACCTAGCAAGTGTGGTGTCTGGCGGTGACACCACATTCGGAATTGTGTGGATTATGCTTTTTGGAAAGTCAGATGATATGTCGCCAGACTCATACATCTACACACCAACGTGAATAGTCATTTTACTACCACTTCATCCAATGATTTAGAAATTCTGATGAAATGTAATCTATCCTTTCGCCTCATCTGATCTTAAGTCCTCCCAACCTCTCTTATATTCTGATTCTAATACTGGATCCCCTATCTCTTCTAAATCGGCTCTCGTTTCTTCTTCTATCATTTCAGACAAATCTTCCCCATCGCTGAGGCCTTCAGTGTACTTTTTCCACCTATTCGCTCTCTCCTCTGCATTTAACAGTGGAATTCCCGTTGCACTCTTAATGTTACCACCCTTGCTTTTAATTTCACCGAAGATCCTTTTGAGTTTCCTAAATGCTCAGTCAGTCCCAACAATCATTTCTTTTTCGATTTATACACATTTTTCACGCAGCCACTTCGCCTTTCGTTCCATGCATTTCCTATTTATTTCATTCCTAAGCGACTTGTATTTCTGTATTCCTGAATTTCCCTGAAAATTTTTGTACTTCCTTCTTTCATCGATCCTGTTACCCATGGTTTCTTCGCAGTTACTTTCTTTGTACCTATGTTTTTCTTTCCAACTTCCGTGATTGCCCGTTTTAGAGATTTCCACTCCTCTTCAACTGTACTCTTTAGTGAGCTATTCATCATTGCTATATCTAATAGAACTTCAAGCGTTCTCGTCATCCATTAGTTCTTCCGTATTCCACTTCTTTGCGTATTGATTCTTCTTGACTAATCTCTTAAACTTCAGCCAACTCTTCATCACTACTACATTGTGATCTGAGTCTATGTCTGCTCCTGTGTTCGCTTTACAATCCAGTATCTGATTTTGTTATCTCTGTCTAACCATGATGTAATCTAACTGAAACCTTCCCGTATCACCAGGCCTTTTCCAAGTATACCTCCTTCTCTTGTAATACCTGAACAGAGTATTCGCTATTACTAGCTGAAGTTTATTACAGAACCCAATTAATCTTTCTCCTCTCTCATTCCTTTTCCCAAGCCCATATTCTCCTGCAACCTTTTCTTCTACTCCTTCCCCTACAACTGTATTCCTGTCCCCCATGACTATTAGATGTTCATCTTCCCTTTCAGTAGCATCATACATTTTCTCTATCTCTTCATCTTCAACTTGCGACGTCTGCATGAATACCTGAACTGTCGTTGTGGGTGTTGGCTTTCTGCCGATTCTGATAATAACAACCCTATCACTGAACTGTTCACACTAACACACTCTTTGACCTACCTTCCTATTCATAACGAATCCTACTCTCGTTACACCATTTTCTGCTTCTGTTGATATTACTCTACGCTGGTGTGACCAGAAATCCGTGTCTGCTTTCCATTTCACTTCACTGACCTCTCCTATATCTAGATTGAGCCTTTGCATTTCCCTTTTCAGATTTGCTAGCTTCCCTACGACGTTCAGGCTTCTTATATTCCACGGCACGTTTCGTGGAACGGTATCCTTTCGTTGGTTATTCAACCTTTGTGTCATAGTTGCTTCCCCTTTGTCAGTGTCCTCCCGGAGATCTGAATGGGGGACTATTCCGGAATCTTTTGCCAATGGAGAGATCATCATGACACTTTTGCAGTTACGTCTCGTGTGAATACACGCTATGTTTCTTTAATTCAGTAGTTTCCATTGACTTCTGCATACTCATGCGGTTGACAATTGGTGATTCTTCCGCCTTTAGGGACAGTTCCCCAACCCAAGGATAAGAGAGTGCCCAAGATGGCAGACATGGCCAAAAAATCCATAAAGCTGCAAAAAACGGGTTTCACTGAGTATGTAAAAACTGTAGCTGCGGTCGCAAAATGTTCAATGAGAAACGTCTAGGGCTCAGAAAGATCTATCGACTGCTTCTGTTTTCTTGTTTGTATCGATTGCGTTGTTACGTTTCGAGATACATCGAAAAAATCTTGATAAACACGTTCTCTATAACTCTTTAACATTCACGTTCCCGTTCTTGCTGTTTGCTGTAAGTGCTGTAAGTATAGCTGTGGTACGAAAAAACAGCACTTGTTCAAAAAATTGAAAAATATTAATAATATATATAGTCTTTTTTTTTTAAAAAAAAAAAGCCGCACTCTGGCTAGATTTTCTCATCGAATGGATGTGTAGTAACGATTTTGGGCTTATTTTCTTCACAAAGAGTTTTGATACCAAGCTATTAAATAATTTTTACGATTTTATTAGTTATAAGGATCAAAAAATGGCTTCGAAGGATTTGCACTCTCGCTGAACGTTTCCTTCAAACTGTCACGATTTTTATTGTATGAAAACAACTTCTAAAGAAAGAAATGGCTGACCTTTTTTCTTAACTTTGAAAGAAAAATTCTGTTACATTGTGGAGCTGGTTCAAATGGCTCTGAGCACTATGGGACTTAACATCTATGGTCATCAGTCCCCTAGAACTTAGAACTACTTAAACCTAACTAACCTAAGGACATCATACAACACCCAGTCATCACGAGGCAGAGAAAATCCCTGACCCCGCCGGGAATCGAACCCGGGAACACGGGCGTGGGAAGCGAGAACGCTACCGCACGACCACGAGCCATTGTGGAGCTGAGACAATTCTCTATTGTGAAGAAAAAAATCTAGTCGACGCAATTAATATTTTGTAGCGATGCGCCTGAAAGAGGTTAATATTGAATACTTATATTTTCAAGGAAAAAATACTAAGATATGTTTCATGGGCTTTTAGTTTCAATGATTGAGTAATAAAGTGAAGCGTGGCAGCGCGGACTGCGTCAGCTAAAACAGGTGGTGGAGTGTGTGTGTGTAGGGGGGGGGGCGGGGGGGGGGACCTGTCGAAAACGCGCTGATTCTAACTACGAAGGCTGGAACTTAAATAGTTGCAACTATTTATTCACAACCGATACAAAAGAATTACATGTTTGCACCTGTTACTGTCCTTCAAGGTAGTCACCAGCGTTGTGTAGAACCCGTTGCCAGCGATGTGGAAGGCATAGCATACCGTTAGCAGAGGATGTTCTATTGATGATGCGACTGAAGCGGTCTACTGCCTGTCGAATGTCTGGAACAGTTCTGAGACGAATGCCACGAAGTGGTTCCTTCATCTTCGGAATCAAATCAAAGTCACAATGAGTTAAGTCGAATTACTGTTCGTTTTTGGAGCATCACCTGCGACCAGCTTCGCGAAAGAAGCGGCGACACTTTCTGCGCAACCCACCCATCATTTTGCACGACAGTGTGCGGGCGCATACAGCGCAAGCTGTGGCTGCTCTGTTCGGTCGATGGGACTGGGAAGTACCGTACCATCCACCATACTCCCCGGACTTAGGTCCTTCAAATGGCTCTGAGCACTATGGGACTCAACTGCTGAGGTCATTAGTCCCCTAGAACTTAGAACTAGTTAAACCTAACTAACCTAAGGACATCACAAACATCCATGCCCGAGGCAGGATTCGAACCTGCGACCGTAGCGGTCTTGCGGTTCCAGACTGCAGCGCCTTTAACCGCACGGCCACTTCGGTCGGCTTAGGTCCTTGTGATTTGATTTGATTCCGAAGATGAAGGAACCACTTCGTGGCATTCGCTTCAGAACTGTTCCAGAGATTCGGCAGGCAATAGACCGCTCCACTCGCACCATCAACAGAACAGGCTCTGTTAACGGTATACTGCGCCTTCCACATCGCTGGCAACCGTTTCTACACAACGCTGGCGACTGCTTTGAAGGACAGTAACAGGTGCAAACATGTAACTCTTTTGTATCGGTTATGATTAAATAGCTGCCACTATTTAAGTTACAACACTCGTAAACAGTTTGCGCTTGCATAATCTTAGATATCTCAGCTTTTGGACCACGTACAAAAATCCTTTTTGTAATTACTCTCGGTTAGCGTGACGGGATAAATATGAATGTTATAGTCACTTTCACCATAGAAGCAGCAGAGACCCGGATATATTTAGTTTTTATTTAATGTGCATTTCAGAGCGCGCAGACGCTGTTTCCCTCTACTTTGCCGTCCGTCCCAGATGACGCTCTCCGCGCTTGCACGATTCACTTATACCCCATTAGTAAAACTAAAAGTCCATGAAACATGTCCTAGTATTTTTTCCTGAAGATATAAATATTCACTACTGACCTCCATCAGGCGCATCGCTGTAAAAATTTAATTGCGTCCACGAAATTTTTCTCAAAATAAAAAAACTCTCTCGGCGCCACGAGGTCAGCAATTTCTTTCTTTAAAGTTGTTTTCATAGATTAAAAACTGAGACAGTCACTCGAGAAAAACGCCTCTACCAAAAGTGCAAGTTGTTTGAAGTCTTTTTTGATCCTTGTAATTAAGAAAATCGTAAAACTTATTTAATATCCATCCGACGAGGAGATCTAATGAGCTATAGACAGAGACGTTTTCTAAAAAAATCAATATACCTAGAAAATAATTCAATTTACTGTAACTCGTCAACATGAATGTTGACGAGTTATAGAGAACCCAGTTTTTAACAGTATTTGCGATGTATCTCGTAATGTGATGATACAGTGGATACTTATTAACAAAACAAAACAAAATCGATGGATCTGTTTAAGCCCTAGACCTCTCTCATTTAACATTTTCCGATCGCAACTATAGTTTTTTATTTATTTAGGAAAGACCGTTTTTTGCAACTTTAATGGACTGAGTTCGCCATGCTGGATTGAGATTCACGAAAGAGAAGCTCTATTTAAAATTTAACTTCCTATCCGCACATACTTCTTGTTTTCGGTTAACAATTTTTGCAATCACTTCTCCATAATGCTTGAACTAAAAGATGTTAAGTTTGTACTGGGAATAAATTCTGGAATGCGCGTGCTACCGTGTTGAAGTGGTCCCTTTCAGCACTCGTTACGGACTACAAGGAAATGGTAGAGAACACACTTGGGGAGAGGGGGAGGGGGTATTTCGCGGTTTTCTGGAAGACTTCACATCCGCCGTGACTGCAGGACTCCAACGAAACCACCGCCGCACAAAGGAAAAAAGGCTTAATTCCTCGTAAGGAGCCTAACAAGGAAACTAACTCAAGCCATAACATTTCCCGTCGCATTTAGCAGTTAGTGTATATTACTGTGCAGAAGTATCACAGACAATCGTATTTAAAAATATATCAGAAATTTGCAAGGAATAAAATATCTGTGACCTAGGTTCCGGGAAGGGACACCCTCTTCGCCGCCCCCCCCCCCCACCCCCCTTGCCCTTGTAGACAACTAGACAACTGTGTACTTATGTAGAGGTGCTCGGCCGGTCAGTCATGCATGTTAGCACACTGCCACCGGAAAACGGGCACGTGCGCCGGACGCGAATCGTATTCGTCCCCTAGAATAACGATGAAGGCCGGTGTACTGCCCAGCCTAGATATTGTTTTTGCAGGTTTTCCATGTCTAAGTAGGTGAATACCGGGGCTGGCAGCAGACAGAAGCCTCAGTTATGCGGTTCGCAGACATTTAGAAATCTAGAATGAGATTTTCACTCTGCAGCGGAGTGTGCAGTGATATGGTATTTCCTAGCAGATCAAAACTGTGTGGCAGGCCGATAACTGGACTCGCGACCTTTGCCTTTGGCGGGTACTTGCTCTACCGAGCCGGCCGTGTGGCCGAGCGGTACTAGGCACTTCAGTCTGGAACCGTTCGACCGCTACGGTCGCAGGTTCGAATCCAGCCTCGGGCATGGCTGTGTGTGATGTCCTTAGGTTAGTTAGGTTTAAGCAGTTCTAAGTTCTAGGAGACTGAAAACATGTTAAGTCCCATAGTGCTCAGAGTCATTTGAACCATTTTTGCTCTACCGACTGAGCTACCCAAGCACGAATCACGATCCATCCTCAAAGCCTTACTTCCGCTAGTATCTCATCTCGAATCTTCCAGACTTCACAGAAGCTCTCCTGCGAAACTTGCAAGAGATCGATAGAGCACTTACCCGCGAAACTCAAAGGTCGATTACAGGTCCGTCATACTATTTAATCTGCCAGGAAGTCTCATGAAGAAACTTTCACATGCTTAACTGTATACGCAGACAGTTGGGGTGCACATATTCCGTCCTGGGGCGTAATATTGTGGCGACAGAGAGGACAAAAGGCCATCCCTTAAACTGTTGTTGTTGTTGTTGTGGTCTTCAGTCCTGCGACTGGTTTGATGCAGCTCTCCATGCTACCCTATCCTGTGCAAGTTTCTTCATCTCCCCGTACCTACTGCAACCTACATCCTTCTGAATCTGCTTAGTGAATTCATCTCTTGGTCTCCCTCTACGATTTTTACCCTCCACGCTGCCCTCCAATGCTAAATTTGTGATCCCTTGATGCCTCAGAACATGTCCTACCAACCGGTCCCTCCTTCTCGTCAAGTTGTGCCACAAACTCCTCTTCTCCCCAATTCTGTTCAATACCTCCTCATTAGTTATGTGATCTACCCATCTAATCTTCAGCATTCTTCTGTAGCACCACATTTCGAAAGCTTCTATTCTCTTCTTGTCCAAACTATTTATCGTCCATGTTTCACTTTCATACGTGGCTACACTCCATACAAATACTTTCAGAAACGACCTCCTGACACTTAAATCTATACTCGATGTTAACAAATTTCTCTTCTTCAGAAACGCTTTCCTTGCCATTGCCAGTCTACATTTTATATCTTCTCTACTTCGACCATCATCAGTTATTTTGCTCCCCAAACAGCAAAACTCCTTTACTACTTTAAGTGTCTTATTTCCTAATCTAATACCCTCAGCATCACCCGACTTAATTCGACAACATTCCATTACCCTCGTTTTGCTTTTGTTGATGTTCATCTTATATCCTCCTTTCAAGACACTGTCCATTCCGTTCAACAGCTCTTGCAAGTCCTTTGCTGTCTCTGACAGAATTACAATGTCATCAGCGAACCTTAAAGTTTTTATTTCTTCTCCATGGATTTTAATACCTACTCCGAATTTTTCTTTTGTTTCCTTTACTGCTTGCTCAATATACAGATTGAATAACATCGGGGACAGGCTACAACCCTGTCTCACTCCCTTCCCAACCGCTGCTTCCCTTTCATGCCCCTCGACTTTTATAACTGCCATCTGGTTTCTGTACAAATTGTAAATAGGTTTTCGCCCCCTGTATTTTACCCGTGCCACCTTCAGAATTTGAAAGAGAGTATTCCAGTCAACATTGTCAAAAGCTTTCTCTAAGTCTACAAATGCTAGAAATGTAGGTTTGTCTTTCCTTAATCTTTCTTCTAAGATAAGTCGTAAGGTCAGTATTGCCTCACGTGTTCCAACATTTCTACGGAATCCAAACTGAAGGGGAAGGGGAAGGTCCCTTAAACTAACCACGCCAAATCCAATACTAGCCATGCCCATCCCGAGTAGATGCAAGACAAAGGCACACGAAAAAGAAAACGAAAAAAATTGGGATTAGTGTGGGTAGAACTTCCACACCGATAGTTTCGTAAAAACTCTATTATGTGCACTGAGCTGCCAAAAGTCATAGGATACCTCCTAATATCGTGTCAGACTTCCTTTTTCCCAGCATACTGCAGCAACTCGACGTGGCATGGACTGAAGAAGTCGTTGGAAGTCCGCTGTCTATAGCCGTCTATAACTGCGAAAGTGTTGGCAGTGCAGGATTTTGTGCACTAACTGACCTCTACATAAATGTTTTATGGTATTCATGACGGGCGATCTGTGTGGCGAAACCATTCGCTCGAAACGTCCAGAACGTACTTCTAACCAATCGAGAACAACTGTCGCCCGGTGACATAGCGCATTGTCACCCATAAAAATTCCATCATTGATTGGAAACATGACGTTCATTAAGAGATGCAAATTGTCGCCAAGCATTTGAACATCCAGAGGACCCATTCCATTCCATGTAAACACAGTGCGCACCATTATGGCGCCATCAACAACTTGCGCACTGTCTTGTTGACAACTTGCACCCACGGCTGCGTGGGGCTTGCGCCACACACGAACCCTACCATCAGCTCTTACCTGCTGAAATCTGGACTCATCTGACGAGGCCACGGTTTTCTGGTCGTCTCGAGTCCAACCTATTTGGTCACGAGCGCAAGAGAGGCGCCGCAGCCTATCTTGATGTAAGCAAAAGCACTCCATTCGGTCGTCTGCTGCCATAGTCCAGAACGCCAGATTTCGCAACACTGACCTAACGGATACATTCGTCGTACGTCTCAGATTTATTTTTGCAGTATTTCACACAGTGTTGCTAGTCAGCACTGACTGCTCTATGCAGACGCCGCTGCTCTCGGTTGTTAAGTGAAGTCCGTCGACACTGCGTTGTCCGTGGTGAGAGGTAATGCCTGAAACGCGGTATTGACACTATGGATCTCGAGATATTGAATTACCTAACCTTTTCCGAAATGGAATGTACCATGCTTCTAGCTCCAAGTATCATTCTGCGTTTAAAGTCTGTCAGTTCCCACCGTGCTGCCATAATCACGTCGGAAACGTTTCCACTGAATCACCTGAGAACAAATGACGGCTGCGCCAGTGCACTGCCCCTTTATACCTTGTTTTGTGCGCGGTACTGCCGCCATGCGTATGTACGCATATCTCAATCCCATGACTTTTGTCACCTCAGTGTATACAGGTAGAAGTTCATCCATCCTGGGGATAGAGAATTTCGACAGTTTTTGCCTGTTATCGATATCGATACTGGCAGGATATCAGTCGTATAGCATAGGTGGATAGTACACTACAAAACCATACAATTTTCTGCTGCTGTAATTAAAAATTAACAATTTTAGGATTTCTTCCTTTCTGCTTCTTTTTACATTTCAACTTAACACGTCTACCTCTTCCTGAGAAGAAAAAGTTCGTAACAGCTGGACAGACAGACAAACTAACAAGAAAGTGATCCCGTAAGTGTTCCCTTTTTACTCACTGACTTCTTTTTGCAACCTACGTCTTTAATTATTTGTTGAATGTATTCCAATCTCTGTTTTCCTCTGCAGTTTTTATCCTCAACACCTCACTCTAGTACAATTAAAGATATTCCCTGATGTCTTAACAGATGTCCTGTCATCCTGTCCCTTCTTCTAGTGAGTGTTCTACATATATTCCTTCCTCACCCATTGCGCTGATTACCTCTTCATTCCTTACCTTATCAATCCACTTAATTTAAGAAACCCGTCTGTTGCACCACATCTCAGACTCTTCGATTCTCTTGTGTTCTGGTTTCCCCACAGCCCATGTTTCATGCTTCGCTACCATATAATGCTGTGCTTCAAACGTACTTTTTCAGAAATTTCTTCCTCAAATTACGGCCTATGTTTGATACAAGTAGACTTCTCTTGGCCAGGAACGTCCTCTTTGCCAGTGCCAGATTGCTTTTTGTGTCCTCCTTGCTCCGTCCATTATGAGTTATTTTGCTGCCTAGGTAGCAGAATTCCTTAACTTCGTGGTTCCCAATTCCGATATTTCTCGCAGTTCTCATTCCTGCTACTTCTAGTTACTTTCTTTATTTCTTCGGTTTAGTATCAGTCCATGTTCTTACTCATTCTACTGTACATTCCATTCAGAAACCCCGTAACTCTTCTTGACTTTCGCAGAGGATAGCAAAGTCAAATTAATATTACGGCCTGGCACGTTCCAATAAATATCGATGTATATTATGTCGATATTTATGAGGGACATCAATATTCCGACATATTGGTAGATATTTTCAATATTTACCGGAATTAAAAAAAAAACTTAACGAAGTCACATAAATGACTGACAAAGATTTAAATATTGACATTACGCAACAAAAGACACGCAGTGTACAATAAAATCACTTATTTATAAAAAACAAACTAATGAAACTATACACTAATAGAAGTGTTTTTGACGTTCCTGAACAAAAATCATACTGGTACAATAATTTTTAAATGAAAACACCATTTAACTGCATTGTTGTTTATTTAATCACGACCCAGATTTTGACCTTTTATGCCGTTTTCAAGTGATTGAGTTTATGTCATTAACATATATTGCAGGTCATCAAGCTCATAATAGGCCATAAATTAATATTCGCTCCACACGAAATGCCACATGTAAAATCATTATCGTGTAGAAAGGTCAGTAAATAATTTTGAGCTTGATTTCCTGCAGCACACGTTAATGACATAAACGCAGTCTCTTGAAAATGGCATAAAAGGCCGAAACCTTGGTCGTAATTAAATAAGCAATAATACAGCCCAGCGTCAGTGTGTCCATTTAAAAACTAACAGAACTCTTAGTTTAATGTGTTCCCTTGTCAGTCTGCTTCTGTTATCTAGCCCAACCAAATTTACTAACGAAGCTGCTCTTTTGGACGAAACAGAAGAGGCTTGACATATTAAGTATTTTTGAGCAATTTCAGACAAAACACGTGTGAAATAACGCTTAAACATTTCAGACAACAGAGTCCATTTTCCATTAAATACCAGTGACGCAATGTGTGGGATTTTTGTGCCTAGTCTACTTTACGTTTACATTGCGTCTATCTTTTCTTGATCCAGGGAGTCAGTGGGTAACAGAAGCGCATATTCTGCCTCATAGTTGGGAGCAGGGAGTAATAATTTCTGTCATTCTCCTACAGTGCTGTCACGACGTGTGCGTTTTGCACCTTGTACTTATCATTTGCAATGTTGGAAATGGCATACACAAGTAACAAGCTTTCATGACTACATGGTATTGATGCAGTCATATACAAATCAATTTGTGGTACTGAATACGAAGTAAAATTAAGCCCATAGAGAGAGTTTACTGTCAGGTTTTGGAGATTGGTATTAGTTGGAATGGGCAAAAAAAGCTGCTGTTGAGAAATGTAGTGTCTTTAAATCAAGAGAAGATAGACAGTAAAAATATCAAAATATCCACGGGTGTGCTGCCGGTCTATAGTGTCCAACGGGCACAATATTTCGGCGGTCATACATGTCGCCATCATCAGGTGAACTGACGGACTGAGCTCCTGTGAACGTGCCGTCACCTGCAGGTTCCGTGCAAGACTGTCATCAATTTGAGTGGCATGGTGTTGAGTGATGATGCGGTCTCGGTTTTGCAGAAAGGTCTCAACTTCGCTCCCACCCCCAAGTTCACTCCGGTCGCAGAAATTGTTAGTGCTGTTGAACAGGTTGCAGCTCGACTTCCGCCAGAATCAGCCGAGGAAATACGTCGTGAAACTTATGGTGCGTTGACGAAATCCAAGCCGATGAAGTCAAATATCAGCAGTAAAGAGAGGGCGGCCATTCGTGATCTGAGGGAGCGCTCTGAAATTGTTGTCTTACCGACTGACAAAGGCAATGCTACAGTTGTTGTCTCCCATAAGGACTACACTGATAAGATGCAGAGCCTGCTAAATGACGATTCCTACCGGAAGATCAGCGTTGACCCTACAAAGAAGGTGGAGAACAAGACGAGGGCGCTTCTCAAGGACGCACATTTACCGGAGGGTGACGCTAAGAAATTGTTACCCCAAGGTCCGGTACCGCCTAGACTATATGGACTCCCGAAGGTTCACAATGAGGGGGTACCATTACGCCCCATTGTCAGCAACATCAGGGCACCTACATATTTGTTGGCCAAATACCTGACGGGAATATTAAGTCCTTATGTGAGTAAATGCCCTCATCACATCCGTAATTCCGTGGATTTTGTTAAACGCCTTGATAGCTTCAGGTTGGATGAGTCAGATATCATGGTGAGTTTTGACGTCGTTTACTTGTTTACGAGGGTACCCCTGCGAGAGTCACTAGAATTGAGTAGTCAGAAGTTTGACGAGAAGACCACTGAACTTTTTAGGCATGTCTTGACTTCCACGTATTTTCTTTTTAATGGAGAATACTACGAACAAACGGAGGGAGTCGCCATGGGTAGCCCACTCTCACCGGTGGTAGCGAATTTGTACATGGAGAACTTCGAGGAGGAAGCCCTGTCGTCATCCGTATGGAAACCTACTTGTTTTTTCCGTTACGTGGACGACACGTTCGTCATCTGGCCACATGGTATGGATAAACTCCTTGACTTCCTTACACATCTTAACTCCATACACCCCAACATCAAATTCACTATGGAGACTGAAACGGAGGGTAAATTACCTTCCCTTGACGTCTTGGTCAAGAGAAGGGCTGACGGCACCCTAGGTCATGGGGTGTATCGGAAGACTACGCACACTGATCTGTATTTGCACTCAGACAGCTGCCACCACCCTTCACAGAGGAATGGGGTACTTAAAACTCTAGTACATAGGGCGCGCACTATCTCTGACGCAGAGAGTCTACCCCAGGAATTGGAACATCTGAGAACTGTATTTCGAAAAAAATGGGTACTCAGAGTGGCAGATTCAACGTGCTCTCCGCCCAACCACTGCAGCACAACCTGTTGAGATGGATGAAGTCACGAGGGAGGAGGTAGGCACTGCATTTATTCCATACACAGGCGCACTCTCGGGGAAAATCGCCCGCATTCTGAAGAAACACCGGGTCGGAACTGTGTTTTGTCCTCCAAATAAAACTCGTGCACTGGTGGGGAGCGCCAAAGATAACCTCGGTTTGAGGAAGGCCGGCATGTACCAGATTCCGTGTCAATGTGGCAAGTCGTATATTGGTCAGACGATGCGTACCGTCGAGGATCGATGCCGTGAACACCAGAGGCACACTCGACTGATGTATCCGATCAAGTCGGCGGTCGCTGAACATTGTTTGTCGGAAAATCACACCACGGAGTATGACCGCACGAGGATTCTGGTACAGACGTCGAGATACTGGGACAGCGTTGTTAGAGAGGCCATCGAAATTCGCACCAATGACGACCTCATAAACCGTGACTGTGGCTATAATCTTAGCAAGGCTTGGGAACCAGCGATTGGGTTAATCAAGAGTAAATCGAGCAAACGTATAGTTGTGACGACCACGGCGGACAGAGCCATCACACCGACGTCATCTCAGACGCCGTCTCAATCTGTTCCACCGCGCGACCGTGGCGAGGGGCACGGACGGTGGAGGGAGCGCGCCGCGGGCGGAGGGTATTTAAATCGGCCGCCGCCGCGACCGAACCCAGTTCCCTCTGAGCAGCCATAGCGTACGGATCCCCGTACCGGCACGTTCACAGGAGCTCAGTCCGTCAGTTCACCTGATGATGGCGACATGTATGATCGCCGAAATATTGTGCCCGTTGGACACTATAGACCGGCAGCACACCCGTGGATATTTTGATTATCAAATACGCCGGGAGAAACTCAAGAATCACAGTAAAAATATCGCTTCCGATATTCAGTAACAAGCATCGATTAGCCGTTATATTGATAACGTTATCTATACGATTTATGTCGATGCCTCCAATAAGTGTCGATATATTAATGTATCGATATCTTTTGCTCAGCCCTATTCACTTTCACGATGGGGTCAGTCAGAAACAGAAATAGCGTTTATTCAGCGTAAAGATTAGTTAGGCATTGCCTGACATCTTTCCTCGTCCAGAAATAATGGTGTCGAACAGAAGGGGAGCCCGTGTTTCTGCAGGCCGCAGCGATGAGACAGTTAACGAGCCGGCCCGACGTACAGCAAAACAGTTGCTACGCACCACCGTCCAGGCCGCTGGCCCGCGCCACAGCTAGAAATACTCCTTTTACGAGCAGTCGGCCCTTCACGGACACGGTGACGCAACACGCCCGTCTCCTTGCCAAAGGCGATGCTGTCGGCTTTGGATTTAGGGCGTTCTTTAGCTTTGGCGTAGTCACTCTCTTTTCTCCCGGTCTCCGCGACGTTTCATTTGAAAACGGCTTTGGATGTTCAATTGAAAAGTAGCTGTCTCGTTTGCCATTTCGATTTTCAAGAAGTTTTGCTCATGAATGTGAAGGAAGGTGGGAACTCGATAAGTGTACTCAACCTCTGTGGTATCGATATAACCATATTCTTTGTAAGTCTGTTCTCGCGAGTACAGATGTTGGTCAGTGAGGTTACTTCTCTTGAAGAGAGTAGCAGTGGGCGCTGCAGTCTGGAACCGAGCGACCGCTACGGTCGCAGGTTCGAATCCTGCCTCAGGCATGGATGTGTGTGTGATGTCCTTAGGTTAGTTAGGTTTAATTAGTTCTAAGTTGTAGGTGACTGATGACCTCAGAAGTTAAGTCGCATAGTGCTCAGAGCCATTTGAACCAAGTAGCAGTGGGTAATGTGTGTTGGACAGAATGGTTATGTACTTGGTCTGTAAAGGATGGAAGCTGGCCTGACGTGTAGGGGGGGGGGGAGGGGGGGGGGCAGCATCGTTTAAAAGGTATTCTGTAATAATATGTTCTGAGGATAAATTTTGAGGAAATGCAACAATGACAAAAGACGATTTTGAAGGAAATCCAGTCTTTTTAAATAATTGTTAGTTTCTTATTGTTAACACACTGGTATGGTTAAAGTTTGCTGTAGAAATTTTATAGCGGAGCACATAGACTTGTCAGATAGTCGAAATAAGTGACAAGGAAGGCAACTGACCACGAGAGGGCTATTAACAAATATTTACAGAATGAGATTTTCACTCTGCAGCGGAGTGTGCGCTGATATGAAACTTCCTGGCAGATCAAAACTGTGTGCCCGACCGAGACTCGAACTCGGGACCTTTGCCTTTCGCGGGCAAGTGCTCTACCAACTGAGCTACCGAAGCACGACTCCTATTCGCAGGAGAGCTTCTGTAAAGTTTGGAAGGTAGGAGACGAGGTACTGGCAGAAGTAAAGCTGTGAGTAGCGGCCGTGAGTCGTGCTTCGGTAGCTCAGTTGGTAGAGCACTTGACCGCGAAAGGCAAAGGTCCCGAGTTCGAGTCTCGGTCGGGGGCACAGTTTTAATCTGCCAGGAAGTTTCAACGAATATTTAGTTAATCTATCTCTGTGTGAGAATTGTTGGAAAGGTGTATTGTTGTCATGGCTTAATGAAGCATAGTTGAACCTGAAGTCTTGTTCTTATTTAACATTTAAGATTAGTTCCCTATTTTGATTTACTTTCGAGACTGTGTTTGCATATCCGCATTGCACATTGCGAGTTGTTTACTGAGAAGCATTCTATGAAAATTCGTAAGATATCGTCTTGCATTGTATTTCACAAGTACGGCAAATGAAATTTGCTTTTGGACAGTCAGGTCAATATTCCTTGTAGTGACAGGTCGCAAAGCAGACGAGCGTTCCGTGAGCACAGGTGTGCCAATAAATTTAATTACCATCATACCTCATGTCTATACTAAGGCGCATTGATTGTCATTGTGTTTTTTTCAGTTCTGAGGCTTAATATCAGTTAAGGATTTCAGTAAAGTGCTATCTTGTGAATTTTCAAGAAGTTTTATCAGAAAGTCAGATGCGTTAATTTTTGTTTTCATTTGCTCTGTAATCACTTTAACAATTCTGGTACAGTTATTGTTTACAAGTCTAAGATAAAGATTAACCATATTCAGGGCCAACACTTTTGTCATTTGTTTCGTAGTTAGATAGCATACGTTCAATATACAAATTCGATTGAAAACAGATTGCTTTCTCGCAGACGAATTGTTTCATGCACGGCTAGCCTGTATTTCGCACCGAGTTTCGTTAAGTCCACAGATTTTCGTTCAACATTAAATGTTCACATGGTTCTGTTGCCCTGGACTGAGGTTTGTGTATTTCGATATCATAATAAGTTTTATACATTTCTCAGATACCAACTTGACGCTTACAAACACGAGTTTAAGTTTTAACAGAAACGTTTCACAATGGCTGCGACTTTTGAGAAGGCTATTTACTGTACAAGTGAAATGAGAGTGGACGCTATCTCATCAAAAGTATCCGGACATACCTGTGTAATGGGGAAGTGATCACTAGATGACGTGAGAGGCGGACCCACCAGTATAAGAGCAGGCGGGCCATTATAAAAGAATGCGATACGATATTGCAGTGCCTGTGTTGTTAACGATGCGATGTTCCTTCATTCTTTGAGAACGGAGTCTTTTGCGACGGAACTGTTACATAAAACATTCTCGGACTTCTTGCCGCGTCAGTTCAGGGTAAAACTTCGAGTTTTCGACCATTTCCACCACAGTCATCGTCAGGAGCAACTGACGATCAAAATAGCATTTTTTTTTCTTTATTGTGATTTTAAAAGCCGTAGAACAGGTAGGCTGGCAGCAGCACAATACGCCGCTCTTCAGCCAAAGATAGGACAATGATAAAAACAGAGAAGATACATGACTTGGAACAAAACGGCGGGAAAAAAACAGTAGACACATGAACATAAAATAACATGAAGCCGTTCACACTCGATGACAATCCACACTACAAACTGTTGACACGAAGCACAAATACTGAAGATGACGATGGCACTGGTGAACGATGGAGTGTGACGGTGAACACTGAACACTAAACACGACGGCACACACGAGACACTGATGGCGATGATCTCCGGCGCGCGAATGTCCACGTAGCGTGTGCGAGTCCGGGGACCTGCCAAGAGGGGAATAAGGGTGAGATGGGGGAGAGGGGAGAACAAGGATGCCAATTGGTGAGGAGATGGGGGGAGGAGGAGAGGAAAAGGGGAGGGGAAGCCGCGGGGAGGAGTGGGGAGAAATGGAGGAGGGAGGGAAGAGGGAGAGAAGGGAGGGTGCCCAGAGGAGCAAACACAGGAGGAGGGTGGGAGGATCAAAGTTGGTAGGAGGGGTAGATGGAGGGGAAGAGGGCATCATCAGGGAGAGGGAGCTGGCGGAAGCCACCTTGGGAGAGGGTAAGGAGGGTGGAGAGATGGAGACCGGGTGGGACGTGGGAATACAAGTGCGGCAGCGGTTGGGGGTGGGAGAGGATGGGTGAGACAAGCGGGTGAGGAGGATCGAGTTTGCGAGAGGTGTACAGGATCCATATCCTTTCAAGGAAAAGGAGGAGGTGGGGGAAGGGGATGAGATCGTACAGGATCCGCGTGGGGGAGGGGAGACGGATGCGATAGGCGAGGCGGAGAGCATGGCGTTCAAGGATTTGGAGGGATTTATAAAAGGTAGGGGGGGGGGGCGGAGATCCAAGCCGGATGGGCGTAACAAAGGATAGGGCGGATGAGGGATTTATAGGTGTGGAGGATGGTGTAGGGGTCCAGACCCCACGTACGGCCGGAAAGGAGCTTGAGGAGACGGAGTCGGGAGCGTGCCTTGGCTTGGATTGTCCGGAGATGGGGAGTCCAGGAGAGGCGACGGTCGAGGGTGACGCCAAGGTACTTAAGGGTGGGAGTGAGGGCGATAGGGCGGCCATAGATGGTGATTCAAAATCGCTGCTGTGGTGGCCTTATATAGACAAAAGATGGCTTCTGATTGGTCGGTAGATACGCCGTGTTGCCGCAGATGGCGTCAGCGTCTGCAGTGGTGGCGCCACTGCTCCCACCGTAGCGTAAACATTGTGACGAATATCTATGGCTCTTCTCTGCATCGAGAGCTCGCTCCCATGCGCCGCTAAAATTATATCTACTGTCACGGTTGAAGGTTTTCTCACACTTTCTTATTTCTACAGCCTCTTTGATTATAGAGTCACAGTATGTGGGAGCCTGGGACAAAACTTTAGGGTCGTCAAACATTATTTTATATTTATTTGTGAGGTTGTGCTCAACAATTGCGGATTTCTCCAGCTCACGATTTTTAATATGTCGTTGATGTTCTGCACAGTAGTCGGAAACGGTGAGGATGGACTGACCGATGTAGCTGCTTCCACATTCACATGGGATGTTGTAAATTCCAGGATCCTGAGGCCGAGTTTGTGCTTAACAGGCCGGGGCGTCTGCTTCACGTTGTGCGGAGGTCTGGAAACAAATTTGATACCTAGTCTTCCCAGGACTATGTCTATTTTGCTGGATGCAGCGCCGCAGGAGGGGTGGAATGCAGTCGCTTGCTCATCACAAGCAAGTTCAACATTTTTACCATTGCTTTTCTTAGTGAAGCTCACTTGCTCTCACGTGACGCATAGCCGTTCTTCCGGAACACATACTTCGGATGACTGATTTCGGAATCCAAGTGGTCTTCTTCATAAACGGTTTTTGCTCTGTGTACCAATGTATTTAAAGCCGCTTTGTTCTGTACTGCATAGTGAAAACTCTCGGCGCTAAGATATAAACCAGTGAGTGTCGGCTTGCGGTACACTGAGTGGCCGAGACGTCCATCCGACTTTCGTTGCACCAGAACACATAAAAACGACAGCATTCCCGCTTCCACTGTTCCTCAGTTCTTCTTAACAGCACAAGTACTGAAGGGTTAACCACCGATCCAAGGCAACGACTTTCAATTAGAATGTCCTCCCATGTGCAGGAATTACATAATATGTGTACGTGTACGGACTGTGAGGCAGGAGCGACGGCATTTGGAAGTTTAGACCTGGCGGTGGGAATTGCACAGATAGCCGAAGTGGTTAAGGCAAGCACTCGCATGAAGCATGAAGTCCGGATTCGAGTCCTCGTCCATCACAAATTTTCATTGTGTTATTCACAAGTACAAATACGTTTCATGTATTATAAAAGGAAACCGTGGGTATTGTCAGCAGAGAAGCAGGGACAGTAGAATGAGTCGAACAGGAAAGCTCAGTAACTTCGAGCGGGGACTGGTCAGTGCATGCCACCTGAGTAACAGCCAGAAACATTGCAACCATTCTAAAGCTACCCACGTCGACTGTTGGTGATGCGCCTGTGAAATGGAAATGGAAGGAACAACCACATACAAACCAAGACCAGGCAGATCTCATGTTCTGATGAACAGGGACCATCGAGCATTGTAGAGGGTGACTGTAAAAGAGATTAAGAACTCAGGGAACGAATAACTCTTGACTTGAAAAATCATGCTACACCCTATCGTAATCCGATGAAGGGGTTTGGGTTAGGCGAATGCCTGAAGAATCTTACCTGCCACCACGTGTGGTGCGAACAGTGAAGTACAGAGAAAGTGGTGTTACAGTATGTGAGTGCTTTTCGCGTTGCAGTGCGGTCCCCTTATTGCTCTTAAGAGAACGCAAAATGAGGAAGGACTTGAACACATTTTGGAGCATTGTATACTGTGTTCAGTAGAGGAACAGTTTGGAGACAGTCATTGTTCGCACCACCATGACAATGCACCATGCCGCACAGCAGTATATGTGGGTCAATGATATGTAGACAATAACACTATGGACTCGCCTGCCCAGACTCCCGACAAGAAACGAATGGAAGCCCGCCCGGCTAGCCGCGTGGTCTAACGCGCTGCTTCCTGAGCGGGAAGGCGTGCCGGTCTCTGGCACAAATCCGCCTGGCCAGCCTGTGGATGCTTTATAAGGCGATTTTCCATCGACCTCGGCGAATGCGGGCTGGTTCCCCTTATTCCACCTCAGTTACACTGGGTCAGCGATTGCTGTGCAAGCATTGTTTCCACGTACTCCATAATTTCTCTACCATACACCATGCAAACGTTTGGGGTTACACTCGTCTGGTATGAGACATTCCCGCAGGGGGGGGGGGGGGGGGGGAATCTACAGGGGGCCGAAACCCTGAGTTCGGTGTGGGGCTGCGGTGGGGTGGGTGGACTTCTGTGCCCTGTTATGGGTTTGTGAAACACTGAGGGCTACGGCGGGAAGAAGCCTCTCCGTCGTTTCTAGGTCACCAGTTTAATACATACATACATACAACGAATGGAACAACTGTGGAATGAGTTAACGCCGACTTCGCTCCAGACCACAGCGTCCAATTTCGCTACTTTCTCTGGTTTCGGCTTGCAGACATTAAGACATTTAACTGAAAGTGTCTCCAGCAGTTTCAGGTCGTTATGAAGGCGAAGCATGGACACAGCCTAATTAATGTCGACTAAAGGCTATTCGGTTACTTTTGATCAGACAGTGTACTTCATTCTTTAGTCAGTAAAGTGTAGGCTACTGGTATTTATGTGGTGCGTCAAAGATGTTTGATTCTGCAAATCATAACATCCTTAAGTAACTTAACGTATTATGATGTGACAGGAAATGCCACAGAGTGGTTTAAATCGTATCTCTCTTACAGGAATCTATGACTGTTAACAGAAAAGAGTTCCGTGTATACCTATCAGTGATCATCCAAGCGAGAATTAATTGCACGTGGTGTTCTGTAAGTTGGATCTTATGGCCCTTACTTCTCTTGTGTGTATTGATGACCTTCCACCAGATACCAAGTTCTTTTTGTTCGTAGGTGAGATGGACATTGTAACAGACAGCAGTTCGAGTGCAGTTTTACAAAGACCGATTAATGTAATTTCCTAGACAATTCTTTGTCATTCAACTTTGAGAATACACATTATACGCAGTTTAGAACCTGTCAGAATGGTTCAAATGGTTCAAATGGCTCTAAGCACTATGGGACTTAACATCTGAAGTCATCAGTTCCCTACACTTAGAAACTACTTAAACCTAACTAACTTAAGGACATCACACACATTCATGCCCGAGGCAGGATTCGAACCTGTGACCGTAGCAGGCGCGCGGTTTCGTACTGAAGCGCCTAGAACCGCTCGGCCACACTGGCCGGCCAGCCTGAACAATTATTTCTTCCCAGTACATACCTAAAATATAGTGACAAGTACATAGAATCGTGGACCGTTTTAAATCCTTGGGAATACAACTTCATGGCAAATTCAACTGGGAGAAGCTTACCACAAGACTACTGAAACGCCTCGACAAATTTTCATTTACAATGCTGATGTCAGCCGTAGGTGATGTTGTGTCTAGACAAGACAGCCTAGACACAATGAGAGGAAGCCGACAGGCACGCGCTAAGCCAAAGCAGGGTGCGTGAGGTCTGAAACAGGATACGTTATGAATGCTATAAAGAAAAGTACGTAGCTTCTGGAATACTTAACTTTAATCCATCCTTTTGGTACATCTGGAGATTGTGGCGATACAAGTGAGACTCCATAAATACATGCAATAAACTACTAATGGCGCCTTGCTAGGTCGTAGCCATGGACTTAGCTGAAGGCAATTCTAACCATCTGCTCGGCAAAGGAGCGAGGCTTCGTCAGTGTAGTCGCTAGCTACGTCGTCCGTACAACTGAGGCGAGTGCTAGTCCGTATCTCGAAACCTGCCTTGTGGTGGCGCTCGGTCTGCGATCCCTGACAGTGGCGACACGCGGGTCCGACATGTACTAATGGACCGCGGCCGATTTAAAGCTACCACCTAGCAAGTGTGGTGCCTGGCGGTGACACCACAGGTGATATAAAAAAGCCGTCATACTTCGCTTACTTTCATTTCATAACGTCGTGTGGGGCCAGTTTTTTGGGGAACTCATCAAGCCAAGGTGGAGTTTCCGAATCCAAATGTGGTGTTAACAACATCCTGCAGATAAATGTTCTAGAAGCTGGGTGTACAATTTTATTCGTAATCGTTGTTCAGTTGCTGCGGTGTGTGTTCCTGTAAACAACAAAAAAAGCGGTCGTCAGCTGCAGCACTTTCTTTTAATTTCTCTTCATTAGTTTCAACAGATTAATCTGTCTTCTAGTATTGGCTTAGACGTTAGGTAAGTCGATGCAAATAAGGATGGGATGAAAGGAGAAGTATTCGACGACGGACGTCTATATCGTCCGGTCCTTATTTGACGTCGGCTTACCTATGATCTAAGCCCATACCGAACTTCTGAAGGTAACAGAATAATCCATCGAATTTCTCGTCAAAAACATAACACTATCGTTTACGTATGCAAACTATTGTGCAGTGTCGATCTTTTTTTATTTCGAGTAGTTTGAAACTCTGAGTGTTTGTGTTTGAAGCAAATTGTTTAAAAGTTTATATTAACGATTCAATTAATATTTCCTGTGGTACACCTTCTGAAGCAACATTTGTGACATTTTCAAAATATGGTATTCCGCACCAGATTTAATAACTCCTGAAGCAGTTCGTGAAGCGTACCATAAGAAGGAAGGCTGGGGCACAGGGGCAGTTTAGAGTCCATGGCGGAATGAAGTATCCCATGCTAGTTCCTGTACCATCTGCAAAGCACATTATAACTCTTTCTCTCTCTCTTTGTATGCAACGATCTTTTTTTAAGCGTATTTTGATCCAGCCTGCTACTGGTTTTGTGACATCATAAATTTGCCTGCATGTGTGAAACAGCTACCGTGTCTGCTTTATATTCCCTACATCACAATCATGTGACCATAAATTAATGATTTATTAACTTCATCAGTATTTCTGGATCGATTCCCAGTCAAGTTCTTGCTTTTCAAGGAAGGCATCTCTCGCATGTGCTGGTATTCGACCTCCACGATCAAATAAAGTTCACAATGGAAATTGAAAAGGAGGAATGCCTTCCATTCTCGGATATTCTGGTTCGGCGCAGAGACGATGGCACTTTGGGACATGAAGTAAATCGGAAGCCGACGCACACGGATCTGTATTTACGTGCAAATAGCTGCCACCATCCTGCCCAGACAATGAGTGTTCTCCGAACTTTGACCCACAGAGCGCATATTATTTCTGACGAAAGCAGTCCGCAAGATGAACTTTCGCACTTACAGAGAGTGTTTGAGGACAATGGGTGCTCCCCACAGCAAATACAGGAGGCACTGAAACTGAAACCGAAAGAAAGCAGAGGAAGATGAAGAAACCTTTAAATCGACGGCATTCCTGCCACATGTGGGTAGCCTCTCATAAAAAATGGGACGTATTTTCAGCACACACAGAGTAAAAGCGATTTTCCGTCCTCCACCCAAGACAGGTGCACTTGTGGGATCCGTCAAAGATGATTTGCTGCTCCGAAAATCTGGAGTTTACAAAATTCCATGTGAACGTGGCCTTTCTTACATTGGACAAACAACCCGTACTGTCCAAGAAGGATGTACAGAACAACGGAGGTATACAGGACTTTTACAACCTAACAAGTCGGCAGTGGCAGAACACTGTATTGACACTGGTCACAGTATGTTGTATGACAACTTCAAAATGTTGGCAACTACATCATCGTTTTGGAACTCGATAGTCAAGGAGGCAATTGAAATTCGCTTGACGTCGAATTTAATTAATAGTGATAGTGGTTTCAACCTTGATAAATCATGAAATCCGTCACTTGCTGTAATAAACTCACAAAGACGCCTTCAAAGTGCAGCTCACAATGACATATCGACATACCAACACAGATCGACTGCGGAGTCATAGATGGAACTCGCGCTTTGTGCACGTCCCTGCCGCCGACCAACGTCTCTGGCACATTTCCATCTGTGGCCGCATGCGCAGTTGCGCGGTACACGAGCATAAAGGGACGAAGCTAGCAGTGGAGCGGCAGTCTTGCGGCTCACTCTGAAGATGGCTGAACGTTATACGGCCGAAATATTAGAAGAAGAAGGAGAATTCTGGCTGCTGCACACCCGAATCTTAATGGAACAATCTTCACGCCGCCAAAATCTGAAGATTCACGAGTGTAATGTAGGCTGTCTCTTTAGTGGGTTTGTCGCATCTTCTAAGTGCTCTGCTAACAAAGCGCAGTCTTTGTTTCGCCTTCCTCACAATATTATCTATGTGGTCTTTCCAATTTAAGTTGCTCGTAATTGTAATTCCTATGTATTTAGTCGAATTGAAAGCCCTTAGATTTGTGCGATTTATGGTATACCCAAAATTTAACGGATTTGTTTTAGTACCCATGTGGATGACCTCGCACTTTTCTTTGTTTAATGCCAATTCCACTTTTCCTTGGTTGACAGCACATCGATAAACAGATAACGCATCACAATGCGATCGTAATTTTTAAAGCGAATTTATGTCTCCGTTTATAGTTTCTCTGACAATGTGCCACTCTCTTTGCACAATTGTCTTAGCGCGAAACGACAGGTGCAAGCTATGTGACCATGAATATTGGTGCTAGGCCTTCACTATACATTCACCGTTCAATGCGATACTTTTTTCCAAACAATGGATAACTCAGAGGAGACCTTAGTTGTACAGGGTGGCCAAAATAAAAGAGGCCCCATGCCTTATAAACAACATACTGACAATTCACTCAGGGCCATCTTCAGAACTTGCACTGTAATGATAAAAGTAAAAGTGCTATACTACTAAAGTGCTATACTGCTAAATTTTAATGCTAGTTTTAATATAGATTATGAACCAAGATTGAAAACGATATGTAAGTCGTTCCCCATTGGCTGTGATGCCTTAGGCTCTGGAGCGCCCTCTCTCCACCATACATAACTCGTGGCTGCTTAGCCATCAGCATCAGTTAACAATGACTGAGGCCTCCACAGTGGGTGAGGCGCCGTCATCCACATGGGTAATGATGCATCGTTTTAGAGTACACTTTTACATCACTGGATTCTCTATGTAGTATAGCACTTTTACTTTTGTCATTACAGTGCAAACTCTGATGACGGGCCTTAATCAAAAGGCCGAAACCGGTCAGAAGTTAACATTGGCTGCGATCAAGACAGTTTTTTAATAATTTTATGACAATAAAGATCGCTGTTCTCCAAAAATGTTATATAAAAATATAGAATGTTATTGCTATAGAAAGCAACGTACTGACTTTCAACAAGTCAGTAGTTCACAGGAGGTGCTGAAAATGTTCAGCAAAAGTCTCGATACACAGCTCAGCACGTCTCAACATATTTCTGGAAACTATTTCCAATTGATTTCATCTGATTTCCGCAAGCGCATAGCGAATGTTTATTTTCAACTCTTCGACTGTATGTGGCCTTGCCCTTCTAATTACTTCACTAATAAAAATCGGGCTATCTGGGAAAACATAAACCTGTGGAAACTGTGCGTTCTTCTCCGGAAGCCTCATGGCCGTAGGACATTGACAAGCCTGGACTATGCGCCGTAGCGCCATCTTACTGGAAAAACTCATACTCTCGTTCTTCCTCCGTTAGCTGCACTATGAGTGGCTGCAACAATTCCGTTAGAAACGCTCGGGAGTTCACGGTGTTAAAGAAAGTGAGGCCTACAGTCCGTTGGCCTGAAACTGCAAGTGAAACACCTACTTCCTAACCATGCAGAGGCACCTCGAAGCGTTGAACAACAGTGTGTTTTGAGAGTTCACGTACCCGCTAACGTGAAACCATGCTTCGTGGAGATCAAGTAAAGATTTCGGTTCAGATAATCATTAGTGACTTTCGTGAGCAACCATTAACAATAGTGTTGTCGTTGTGCGTAGTCCGTAGGTTTTAATCCTTGCGTCACTCTTACTTCGTATGCTCGCGTATGTAACAGCTTCAACATGTTCTGGCATAACGTTCGTTTGATGTTTAATTGGGAGGAAAGACGTCTAGTTGATTTCCGTGAACTCCTTACCACAGTCTCGTGAGCAAAATCAATATTTTTCGGCGAACAAACTATCTTTACACTGCTATATTTGGCGTTAGCGACTGAACCTGTTGCTCTAATTTAGAGATCAATTTCTGCACAACACTTTTTGCAGGAACAGCTGTCTCTGAATATTTTACCGTGAACCTTTCACTTGAGGCTTTAGACGATTTGTGTCCAAAAAAAGTTTCAACAACAAATATTGTTTCCAGAACGAAATTTTCGTTCTGCAGTGGAGTGTGCGCTGACATGAAACTTCCAGGCAGATTAAAACTGTGTGCCGGACCGAAACTCGAACTCGGGACCCTTGCTTTCGCGGGCAGGTGCTCTACCAGCTGAGATACCCGTGCACGACACGCAATCCGTCCTCACAACTCCTATTCTGCCAGAAGCACTCCTGCGGATAAGGAGAGCTTCTGTGAAGTTTGAAAGGTAGGAGATGAGGTACTGGCGGAATTGAAACTGTGAGGACGGATTACAAGTCGCGCTTGGATAGCTCAGTCGGAACGCCGGCACGCTAGCTCAGCGTGTTCGGTCAGAGGGTTAGCTGCCCTATGTAATACAAAAAACTGAGTTAACAGCTCAATGATGAACTTGAACAAGCGTCATGGGACGTCCGCTCCGGACAAATAGAGCGAACAAGAACGAACAAAATAAGATCAACAGAAAAAAGGTCGGTAGAGCACTTGCCCTAAAAGGCAAAGGTCCCGAATTCGAGTCTCGGTCCGCCACACAGTTTTAATCTGCCAGGAAGTTTCACAAACATTTTTGTTTCATTGAAAAAGGCATTCTGTAGAACTGCATTCACAACAAGCTTGAAACTGACCACTGACAACACAGTACTGATCACTAAATCGCCGCTCGACATCACGTGACCTCGCTGGAGCGCCGTCCAAGCGTTGAGAAACAACACCACTCAAGATAGATTCAAATATCATGTTCAGTATAGCACGGGGCCACCCAGTGGAAGTCTGTGAAGGAGAAAGTAAGGCGTCACTGGGTGACACGTCAGCAGAATGCAGGGTGGGGCAAATTTGGTAGATGCAAGAAGCATCACGTGTGACTGTGTATATGCAAAATGAACTGCGGCGTTATCATGTTGCAAAATCTGCCCCTTGGACAGCCTACCGCGACGCCGTGTCTTCACAGACTCCTGTAGCTTCGTCAGGAGATAATAGTGGTATTCTCCTCTAATGGTTGGCCCTTAGGAGCATCGTCTGTTAGCACCAGAGAATGGCTGTCCAAAAAGCACTCAACATCACCTTGCCAGATGATGGTTGGGTCTCCACCTTTTTCGGCGATGGTGAATCCTCATGTCTCCATCGCATGCTGTGCTCCTTTCTCTCGGCATCACATTGATACATCTAACACACTGCCACGGTGATTAGGCGGCTAAAGACACGGTGTCACACAACCGACTATTAACTAAGGTTCCCAGAATAGGTTCCCAGATATCTGAGTGACTCGAATCGTTAGGAGTGATAGGAAGTGCGATAGGATCGTTCTTATTTTCTGAATACATAAATGATATTACGGACATGGTGAGCAGCTGTGTGCAGCTGTTTGTTGGTGACGCTGTGGTGTGTGGGAAGGTGTCATCGTTGAGTGATTGTAGGAGGATGCAGTATGACTTAGACATAATTCCTAGTTGGTGTGATGAATGGCATCTAGCTCTAAACGTAAAAAAAATTAAGTTAATGCGGATGAGTAGGAGAAACAAACCCATAATGTTAGACTACAGCATTACTAGTGTGCTACTTGAAACAGTCACGTCGATTAAATATCTGGGCAAAGTAGTATGAAACGGAATGAGCATGTGAGGACGGTAGTAGGGAAGGCGAATTGTCGAATTCGATTTATTGAGAGAATTTTAGGAAAGTGTGGTTCGTCTGTAAAGGATACCACATGTAGGACACTAGTGCGACCCATTGTTGAGTACTCTTCGAGTGTCTGGGATTCAAGCAAAGGTCGGATTAAAGGAAGACATCAAAGCAGCAGGGGCGGACAGCTAGATTTGAGGTTCGAATGACGCACAAGTGCACGAAGACGCAACGGGAACTGGGATGGGAATCTCTGAAGGGAACGCGACGTTCTTTTCGAGAAGCGCTAGTGAGAATATTTAGAGAACCGGCATTTGAGGCATCCTGCGGACGATTCTACTGCCAACAACGTACATTTCGCGTAAGGACAATGAAATTAAGATGGGAGAGATTAGGGCTGAAAGGAGTCTACTGTGGTACACTTATATGTGGCACCCGAATGTTGTAATGGTACTAATGTAAACTGAAATGAAATTATTGTATTGTAAACGATGTATGTCTCTGATGTGCTCTAAAAGCGGATCGCTAACTTGGCACGACCGCAGGGTCAAAGATACTGCTTCTGGTCTGAGATTGTAGTGTTGTAGTGTGACTAGGGCCTCCCGTCGGCTAGACCGTTCGCCGGGTGCAAGTCTTTCGATTTGACGCCACTTCGGCGACTTGCGCTTCGATGGGGATGAAATGATGATGATTAGGACAACACAACACCCAGTCCCTGAGCGGAGAAAATCTCCGACCCAGCCGGGAATCCAACCCAGGCCCTTAGGATTGACATCCTGTCGCGTTGACCACTCAGCTACCGGGGGTGGACAGTGCTGCAGTAAGAGAGCGTTTGGCACACAGCAGTGAGAGTGCATCAGTCTGTGACCGAAATGTGATGCAGTAGGCAATTTTTGTGGTGTGCTCTGTAGAAACACCAAGTGTGTTTGATTATAATGTAAGAATTTTCTCATACCAATATTTTGTGTTACACTGTACGTAAAATATGTAGTTAAAAATCATGAGTGGTTTTATAATGGAATGTAAAGTGAAATGATGAAATGTAAATTTAGTTGTAACACGAAAGGATTACTGGTCTGATGTTACAAAGAAGCTTTACGAGTACATGTACTATTGGAAATATAAATGTGGAAGCAGAAGTTAAGCGCGTTAGTGTAAATGAGTTGGTTGATAATTGGTAACAGTGAGTTCTATGTCAAGTAACCCCAGAATCTACGTAAACAGATCTGATGTATAGGCTAGGTAGATATTTCCCTTTTGTAATGTTTCTAAGATTTGCTAACAGACGTATACGTAATTTGACGATTTGTCTTTATGCTTTTTAGTGTTGTTAGATAATACTTGCTGTACAAATCTCTTTGTTTGTGACTACGTCAGCAAAGAAAGGTTTTCATAAGGAAAAAGGATGTAATTTTCCTGAGTAATGTAGTTTCAATTGTCAGATGCTTTAAAAGCCAAACTTAACTTCGAATGCAACTTCACTATTGAAAACGTCAGTGTCGGAAAATCACCCAAATCACTACCGCCTCCCTGTCCAGGCCAATTGTTTTTTAAAAGACACTGAATTTTTCTTAAATGTTTTCATTTTTCAGCCAAAAGAATATCCTGTACATTTCAAAGTATTACGGCCGGCATTGCACACCGCTGAGCCTGCAGCTAGTATATTTTATTCTTCTTCATGAGAGAGCAGAACATAACGGGATGTGCCTAGGGACCAAAGTTATCAGTCTTGAAAAGGCCAGAGGATTCAGTACCTAAGGGGCTGAATGTATCTAGTAGTGACTGTATTTCTTTATTGATATTGAGAGTTGCATTGTCCAATCAGTTCGTATAAAGTTTTGCTAACAATAACACAGAGTAAGCACACCACTTCCAGCTACAACATGGTATACGGTAACTCCATTTTTGTATGCATTCCCAGTTCCGGCATTCATTTAAGTATTTCAGTAAATATAAAGCACGTTACAGCGCTCATACGCAGGCACATAGACAGTCGTTTTCTCCTCTCTCTATTTCCGATTGGAGCAGGGAAGGAAATGATTAATAGTGAGTGGAACAGGGTATCCTCGGCCAGGCACTGTACGGTGGCATGCGGATTATGTATATAGATGTAGATGCAGAAGGAGCCATCTGGATTGGCCTGATGCAGGAACATTTCCACTCTTGCTTCATTTCGGCGTGCTGTTAGGAAATGTGTGAGCAATCGCGGAACCCAGCGGGAGGCAACATTTTTCCTGTTCAAAATATCATGTAAGATTTTGAAAACTGATTCAGGGCTGATTAATGCAAAATTTTGACTGAGATCGTGTGCATCTAATGAAAAGAATTGTTTCTGCTGAGGCAATCGTTTCCAAAGAAAAGTACTGCTGGTTAGATGGAAGAAGTTTACAATAAGTTATCCTAACGAACAACTTACTCTGTTTCCTCACACATTTTTCGAACAATGCAACTCGGTACAAAGTAATAAGGGAAAAAGTGTTAGCAGTTGCTTTGAGTAATTAATAGAAAACGTTAGGTAATAATTTGGATTGTTAATACACTCTCGTTCCTGAAAATATAAACTGCATACAACTTTTGTTATCGCAATAATGAAGTAACGTCTAAGTAGCGTTTACCTACATTCACAGAGTTTCTAGAATTTAAACGCTAAACGCGTTGAAGTATTTTAACTAATCTGAAAACTACTCAAATGAATAAGCAACCATTGACCCCCAACACATTTGCAACCAAGCCAACAAACCGTAGCACTTTAGTAATTAAAATGAAATTTGCAACATTTTTAGCTTTAGTTAAAATGTTGATTTTTCAGTATTACAGTATTTAAATTATTGCTTTGACTACAGTTTAGATTTCAAGAATAAACTTTGCCTGTGATTCAAGTAAGATTAAACAGCCAACCGGTTGCACATAAACGGTAGGTACATCGACCTAGGTTTCTATACCTATTAGGGGTGTCTTCATCAGTATGAAATGTGGCTAAACCGTAAAATTACATTGCTAAACAGCAATGGTCAGAATTGGGAACAACTATGGTCGAATCAAAAGTAAAATAGAATGTTCTAGGTTTTGCCACGTGTGCCCAGCTAGGAACAACATCAGACATGTAGTCTGATGTTGTCCCCAGCTGAGCACACGTCGCAAAATGTAGAACATTTTTATGCAACCGGTGTGCAACCGGTTGGCTGTTTAATCCTGTTTGAAACTCGTACACGGTTGCTGAATAACAGCCATGTTCAAAACTATTGCCTATGAGTAACTTACTGAGGCATGATTAAATAATTACTTGCATGTATACTTTCAACTCAATAAGAAACTTGCGTTATCTTGCTATTTTACTAATGTTAACTTATGCAACCACACTCGGGTATTTAATAATAGGAAAGGATTTGGACCCATTCTAGATTACAGTGACATAGGTTTATAAACGGATTTACAATCTAAAATTTTACATACAACACTTATTATGGAAATAAAGTTCACTTTGAGTCACTGGTTCATGCCCCACAATGTTTCAAAACTGAACGAAAATAAAACGATCTGACAGCTTGTCGCAGATTTTGAGACGCCGTCTTCCTATTGTCGACGACATTCCTATTGCTCCGTACATTACAGGCACACATTTGATCAGCAGTGACCAATTATAGGGCTGAATTCTGATGTTTCTGGTGCTCCCTACATCTGCCTAAACTTGTCATGCTCTTGTGACACGCAATTAACAACTTCGCCTTACATAGGCCTGATTTTCCGCTATACACAAAACTCGCACATCCACTAACTCTTGTGCGTCTCACACCGGGAGTCCTGCCATGCGCTCGCTCTGACGTCACATTACTCGCGTCCAGAGACGGTGATAGCTTGCCGGCTTCACTTTCAGGCAAACGGTACTACATTTTTCAAAACTTTCCTAATGGCAAAAACAGACATAATGTCTTATGGGATAACAGCAATCAGTGATTTTATAATGTTACTTTAAATCCGTCTTGATTGCAATTTTTTTTTTATTATTCATATGACCGGTTTCGGTTCATTCAGAACCATCTTCAGATCTGATATTTAAGTTACAGGAGTAACCCGTCCAATTCAGCAACTTTCACATGCTACGTCACATGGTTTCCTAATGGCATTAACTCAGAAAAATTACGATGGGTGACAAAAACCATGGGATGGCGATAAGTACATATACAGGTGGTGGTGGTATCGTGTACACAAGTTAGTAAAGGCCAGTACATTGGCGGAGCTGTACTCAGGTGATTCATGAGAAAAGGTTTCCGGCGTGATTATGGACGCGCGACGGAAATTAACTGACTTTGAACGCGGAATGGTAGTTTTAGCTAGACATATGGGACATTCCATTTCAGAAATCGTTAGTGAATTCAACATTCCGAGATCCACAGTACATCAAGAGTGTGCCGAGAATACCAGATTTCAAGCACTACTGCTCATCACGGACAACGGTCTGGCCAGCGTCCTTCACTTAACGACTGAGAGCAGTGGCATTTGCGGTGAGTAGTCAGTGATAACAGACAGGCAACAATGCGTGAAATAACTGCACAAACTAACGTGGGACGTACGACGAACGTATCCGTTAGGATACTACTGGGAAATCTGGCGTTGATGGACTACGGGAGCGGACGACCGACGTGAGTGCCATCGCTAACAGCACAACAGCTGCTGTGCCTCTACTGGGCTCGTGACCGCATCGATTGGACAACTGGAAAACCGTGGCCTGGTCGAACGGGTCCAGGTTTCAATTGGTAATACCTGATGGTAGGCTTCAAGTGTGGCTTAGACCCCAAGAAGCCATGACCCAGTGCGTCAACTAGGCACTGTGCATGCTGATGGTGGCTCCGTAATGATGTGGGCCGTGCTTACATGGAATGGACTGGATCCTCTGGATGTTCGGCTACTTGGAGACCATTTGCAACCATTCGTGGACTTCATGTTCCCAAACAACGATGGACTTTTTATGGATGGCAATGTGCCAGTCACTTGGCCACATATATTCGCGATTTGTTTGAAGAATATCGTGGACAATTCGAATAAATGATTTGGCCAGAACGCCCGACTTGAGTCTCTTCGAATATTTATGTGAGATATTGAAAATGTCAGTTCGTGCACAACATCCTCCACCGACAATACTTTAACAATTATGGAAGACTATAGATGCAGGCTTACTCAATATTTCTACAGAGGACTTTCTTCGACTTGTAGAGTCCATGCCACATCGAGTTGCTGGACTACACCAGGCAAAAGGAAGTCTGGCACGATATTAGGAGGTATCCTGTGACTTTTGTCATCTCAGTGTATTACAGAAACAATTTACAACGATTACCAACAAAATATTCCATTTTCAATTTGTTGTGTACATAGTTCTGCGTAGTCAGCGCGTACACAACTTTCCCACTAGAGCGCGCCCCCCTAAGCACAACAGCTCAGGCGCAGCGCTCGTCCGTCTCCGCACTACGATATGGCGCTGCCATAGAGACGGACCAAATTCTGCTTCCGCCGATCCGCATATTAATATGTAACGCAGCCAATGAGATTGCTGCTAATGTAGAACCTTTTCTCCTCGCGGATCACACTCGCGCAGTGATACATGAACGTGCGAGGTATTGTAACAAAAGTACAGACCTCCGATTTTTCAGTCTGCATTTATCTGCACCAGTCTGTACCAGTCTGCCTTAGTCTGTACCAGTCTGTACGAGTTCTACATTTGTCTGTACCAGTCTATAATCAAGTTTCAGTCTGCGCCTAATAAGATTACCATATTCCTGTACATAGCCATGAAGATAAATGTATAGACACTTTTGTCAAGTATCAGAGATATGTGAGAATAAGATTAACGTACCAATACCAAAGAAACTTCAGACTGTCATTTGTAAATAGCATCCAGAACCAAGTTAAGTAATTTTTATACTTGTTAGTATTTTAATAAATGTGTGTGAAAATTAATCAAGTTCTGCTTAAAGTTAGTCACCGTCAATCTGCTACTCTAAGCGTGCAAATGGCATTTCTATTGTCTGACCTAACGGCAGAAGATAAACACGTTGTCCGCAGCTCGTGGTCGTGCGGTAGCGTTCATGCTTCCCGCGCCCGATTTTCCGGGTTCGATTCCCGGCGGGGTCAGGGATTTTCTCTGCCTCCTGATGACTGGGTGTTGTGTGATGTCCTTAGGTTAGTTAGGTTTAAGTAGTTCTAAGTTCTAGGGGACTGATGACCATAGATGTTAAGTCCCATAGTGCTCAGAGCCATTTGAACCATTTGAGCCAATAAACACGCCACGATAAGACCACGAGACATATTGCTGACACTCGCCTACTTCGTTAGAGCGACAAGTCAAATAATCTGATGGTGTGTGTACTGAAGGTCTTACAGTACGCACACCACACAATTTATATATGATGTTCTGAGATTCACAGAAAAGATAACCACATAATATTTACAGAATACAAAACTGGCAAAAATCTTTAGGTAGTGCATCTGTACTACAGTGTCACTGACTCTCAGTTCTTCACGGACAGATGGCCTACCACTTCGTTCTTCGTCGTTCACACTTATGTCGTATGCTGGCGCACTGGTGCCGTATACTTGCACCAACCCAGCATGGATTATTACATATTTGTTCCCTCCTACTACAGAATACGAATTACCACCCGGTAACCCAGTTTATCAATGGGTTGAGCCATTTCTGTTTTGGCTACTCTAGCGGCGCGATACGGAACTGTGGCCTATGGATTTCAGGAATCACACTGGACTCGCATTCGGGAGGACGACGGTTCAACCCCGCGTCCGGCCATCCTGATTTAGGTTTTCCGAGATTTCCCTAAATCGCTCCAGGCAAATGCCAAGATGGTTCCTTTGAAAGGGCACGGCCGACTTCCTTCCCCATCCTTCCCTAATACGATGAGACCGATGACCTCGCTGTTTGGTCTCTTCCCCCAACCCAAACCATTTCCGGAATGCAGACATGTAACTTATTTTCCTCGAGTGATAATTAAAACATCATGACTACCCCTTGTTATTATTATTATTATTGTTACTGAGCTGTGGCGGCTCATTTCACTTTCTCACTGTTATATCTTCTATATGGCGTCTCGCCAGGTGGCGCGTATTATCCCCTTGCGCGGTTATCGTTGCCCCGGCTAGACTTTGAAAGCGACCGCTAGAACGGCATCGAGAGAGGGCTTGGAACAGTGCAGTACAGGCAGTTTACTTGTAGCTTCCGCGCAGTGTGAAGCTGGGGCCAGCGGCAGTGCTTGGAGCAACGTACACGCGGTGCGGATCGGTATGACGTCTTCTCCGGGTCATCGTCCACTCTTCATCAGGACTGGATGGAACGCGAAGATTTCGTTCGCCTGTGTATCACGTTGTTCAGCTCTGTGCACGATTTCCCGCTCCGCAAACTATTTGAGCAGATGTTCGTGTTTATATTCATTGAGTCGTCGTGCACGCCTTTGTTACTTGACACCGTGTGATTCTAGGCCAGTTTTATTGCCCTCTTTGCTTTGTGTTTTTGAAATTACTTCGTTCCATTGCCGGCCAGGTTTCTTTCAAAAAAAATTGCCATGGTTGATGTTTTGCCCAGCCTTCACGCATAATTGTATCATGGACCCCTAAATTACCAAATTTTTTGAAATTTTGCGTTTACTTTTAAATTGTTTTATGCGAGAGAACGAGCTGTTTCTGGGTTTTAATATTTGTTTTCACTGTGTTTTAATAACTGGCGTGCTCTCTGATATTACTTTTACCCAACCCTGTAAGTTTTGTGTGTTATGACTTCCAGCTAATGGTGAGGCCTTAGCGAGTTGTGATTTATATTGCTTCCTTTGAGTAGTTCTCTTTTACACCTTACATTTTAGTAAGGTTGATTTTCTAGGGCGTATAGCTTTACTATAAAGGTACTATAAGTGCAACCGTTGGTAAACAATAAACGTGTCGGTGGCTTCTTGCCGCGTGGATCTGGATCACTTGCGGCCGTGTGGATGGCTCCCGAGCATTTCCTAGCGCGGCTTGCCATTTGTTTGCAGTCATGTGTTCTGACTGTCTGTGCTCGAGTTGAGTACCTTATGTTACCTAATTTGTACTGTAAATGAAATTTTACCGTCGGTCGAAAGGTCTTTATCTGATTAATTAGCTTTGCACAGAGAATTTTCCCTTTATTGTTATGGTTCAGTTTAAGACGTGTTTTAACTTTCTTATAAATCTTATTTTACATTATTTGGCGTAAACCCTTTGGGTAAGCCATAAAGGCGAACTGTTATGTCTGGTTTAGTTAATATTTATCCTCTGTGGGTCTGCCTAATGTCTTCGTTTTGAGCTTGCTTGTAGAAATTTATATAGAACTCAGTTTTAACTATATTTGCTGGATTATTTAATTTTTTTAAATTTAAATATTTTTAGGCCAGTATTGTTAATGTCATATCTTCTTGCAACTTGTTTAAGGCCATTATTATTGTTAATTCAGTGACTTTGTTATTCACCATTCTAGACTCATTCTAGAGTCTAAATTTAACATGGCAAATTAACTTGGAATTTTCCTACCTGTTTTTCTCAAAGGAGACCTGTTGTTCCTTGAGGAAAAACAAATGTTTGTTCTAGAAAGGATAAATTATGTTAGTTAAAGGGGCCTAGTACTTCCACGTCATTTCCCTGATCCTGGTAATTCCCGATTTCATCTCTTATTACATGTTGTGTCCGAAGACAGGTATTCATACAGCTGATATCTGTGCCCTTCTGTCTTCTGCGTGTCCGTTCATTTCCACGTAGCGTCCAATTCCTTTAATATCATCCACCGTCTTGTATCTTTTCCATCATTTCTTTCTTCTCCGATACACTAATCCTTTCAGTAAATTCACAATCAAACTGCAACATGTCACAAGGCAAGTCTTCATCCTTTTACTTACAATCTGCAATAGTCTCATTCTCTTCCATTTGTTTCCAGTGCCCAAATTTTTTCCATCAACCTCTACACCCGCTTCGTAAATACTCTCAGCCTCATTTAATCCTCTCTTCTCAATGTCCTTGTTTCATTTCCATATAGCATAGTCCAGACAAAACACTTGGCTATTTTTTTTTACTGAGCTGTTTATCCAAGTCCATTTCCATTGAAAGCTCCCTCAACTAATGTATTTTGTTCTTTGACGTCCTGGCAACATCGTACATCTCCCGTTATTATGCTTCCTAGGTATCTGAATGCTGTCTCTTAGCTAATTTCAGTTTGTCCTATCTTATTATTCGGCATTTTACCTCCTCTGCCAGTCCTTGCAGACTTCGTTTCTTTTTATTTATCTTCATACCATACTAAACCATATTTTTACAGGAAAGTTTGATCCGAAAGGGTGTGATGCAAGACTGCTGTCTTTCCCCATTGCTCCTTAACATAAACTACAACAAATTATTGAATAGTACTCAGCTTGTGTTGGATGAAAGAGAGTATCATGCGTTGGAGTTCCAGATGATACAGTGTTACTGTCAGGAAGAGAAAGCAGCGAAAACTAGCAAACAAAGTGACCGGTTGAATAGAATATCACTTAAAAGACATTAATTAACAAGCCATTATCTCGTTATTATTGAGAAGAGTACATTCTTATTTAGAGCTACAGTGTAGTTGAAATATTACAAGACACCATGTGAAAGCTTTACGGCCGTGTAATATACCGTCATGTACAGCTACCAAATGCACCCTAAAACAAGGCATCCGGTCTCGTTACTGTCAGAGGGAGATTTAGGTGGATGCCTGTGTCGGGGACTACACACAGTTTTAGGAGCAAAGAGGTGACATACCTCACGCAAAGCGTTCAGCGTCTGGTGTGAGGTATAGGGTACACTTTAAAATGTAGCCTCTGTCCAGGAGCTGGCGAGGGCTGCCCATCAGATATGAAGATGGTTTACGATGGCATAGGAAATACAAATTCTAGACACACACGAAGATCCACGTTCTCATAAAATTAACGAAATGAGCATATTCTTTTAAATAGCCTCAGAAAAAAAGTGAAGCAACTAGAAAGGGAGGAGAAAACGCATTAAAACTTGCCGAGTTGAGAGGCTATCTTATGTTAGGTCAGTGTTTACAAAATCGAGACGCATTTACGGAAAATCTGGTAACATGAGTCTACTTGTCAGTATGACGTTGAACCCCCTCTTGCCTGGATGCATGCACTGATTCCGCAGGGGAGGGTGCCCATTAGGCTATTGTATCCTCTCCTGAGTGAACTGGTCCATAATTGTTTTATTTGGTCCTTGGTATCTTGAACTGGGACGAAGTGGAGGTTCGATGCACCGAGAAGTTACTTTCTTTCCTTGATCTCCACTTTTTATTTTGGACTGAGACATTCTGTGGTTCGACAGCGGTCGTGCAGTCAGCCTGCCACTCTCACAAACTCAGAAAAAAACACTCCCCCGTCGACTTCACGCCTTTATATATATATATATATATATATATATATATATATATATATATATATATATATATATATATTAGAAATCTGTTCGTTGAATAACCATTCATAAAGAATAGGACAACCAAATCTTTCCACTGAAAAGTCGTCAAACTGATCTCAGTGGGAGTACCAGTATTGCAAGGGACCGCTGGCACAATGAAAGCACAGATTAACATCAACAAATGTGATTGAACATATTTATAAAATTTTCGATAATGAAGTGTCACCTGTTCGTAGTCTTAAAGTTGAGCTAAATATGTTAAATGGATCACATTTAATTAACCTAGTTTATTTCGCTGATGTAGAACATGCAGTGTAACATGAGGTCAGTGACACTCATAAAAAAATAGAAATTGTTGTAAGAATGGTGTACTAAGAAAAAGCTAGCTTGAAACTACAAATCGTAGAATCTTAACTGCCTACGAAATGCTCAAAGAGTCACAAACTTGTGTGTGCAACAAACTGCCTACGAAATGCTCAAAGAGTCACAAACTTGTGTGTGCAACACCGTTAAACTATAATTAAAGTTTCCCCGAGACATTTAAGTCTCATCTATATCTACGATAATGTTGGAAGCTGCAGACATGAATTAAAATTTATTTGTGTCGCTGCGAGGAATTGAACGCAGGTTTTTTTTTTTTTTTTTTTTTTTTTGCTTAAGAGACAGAAATGCTAACCCATTACACCAGCGTAGCGCAGTGGTTGTTGCTCCTAAACGAAGTACCCAAGTCGAATGCCCTCCCCAACACAAACTTCAATTCAATAGCACTCCAGTGTTGAACGTAATGGGGAAGTCCTGTTCAAAAAAATGTGTGTGAAATCTTATGGAACTTAGCTGCTATGGTCATCAGTCCCTAAGCTTACACGCTACTTAACCTAAATTATCCTAAAGACAAACACACACACCCATGCCCATGCACGAGGGAGGACTCGAACCTCCACCGGGACCAGCAGCACAGTCCATGACAGGAAGTCCTGTACTACATATGATCGTATAGATCTTATAATCTCGGCCTCGGCATATCTGCAGCTTCCAACATTATCATAGATAAAGATGAGACTTAAATATCTCGGGGAAACTTATAAGATCTATAAGATCATATGTAGTACAGGACTTCCCCATTACGTCCAACAGTGGGGTGCTATTCCAATGCAGGAGAGCCCTGGCAATGGTGACAATGTAAGGGGAAAATAAGATGGAGGTATGAAATGAAGTTTGTGTTGGGGAGGGCATTCGACTTCGGTGGTTCGTGTAAGATTGCAGACCATAGTGCTGCGGTGGTGTAATGGTCAGCATTTCTGCGTAGCAAGCAAGAAGACGTGGGTCCGAGTCCTGGCCATATCTTCAGCTTCCAACATTACCGTTAAACTAGTTATTAACAAACACCTTTTACAAAGAAGGTCGATTTATGAAACCAAACAATTAATTGAGATTATTTGAACTACACATAAATCGGAATGAATAGCACCCCAATTATTTATGAGCAATAGAAACTAATAACAATGAAGACTGTTAACGGAAGTGCAGGTGGCGTTCCAGTAGATGTGAGGAGCTCACTGATGCAATTAAAGGAAACTGTTGAATACTAAGCACAACTGTGAACTAATACAAATGTAACACAAGTTGCGATTTAAAGGACATTCAAGTTTCGAGTTGCTCAGAGGTAAAGAGACTGTGCTGTTGCGAAATTGCGCCACTTACTCAGGCAGTAAGCTCGTCCCGTCCATAGCTGTAGACCAACGTCTCAGGGACAGAAAATATGTCCTGGCGGACCCATGCCACTCTCCGCCCTCACTTCAACCACATTCTTCCGCTCCAGAACACCACGTTCCTCATGGGAAGAGTGTATACGATCACCAGCCTGAGAAACCACGATATCACTTTTCCGACGCAAATTTCAGCCGAGAAATTGCGCCCACTGTATATTCCTTAGTGGTCTGAAGGTTGACACTCCAATTGATATCTCGCCTCTCACTGGGTAAACCAAAAATAGTGACGGGCGACTGCCGGAGATCCCAGAATATGAAACGTTCTCACACTGTGGAACCACAAAATGGTGGAGTCACGTACTTCATCGCGCTGCGAGGAGAGCAGATTCCTCACGGTTGGGAACACTTCTGAGACTCAACGGAACTTCATGACTTCAAAGGACGCCCTCTATCCTACCGACAACACAAGAACGGTCACGGGCATCATTTGAGTTCTAGGAATTTCGCTGCCGTTGGGAAGTTTAGGGAAACAGCCCTGTGTTCCGAGGCGACCAGCCCTCCTAGTCACGATGTTGACTCGCCTGAGCTGTCTGACGCAAGAGAAAAATTGGCTCCAGCAGTCCGTTCTCCCAGCACAGTAAAGAAAACACAGATCTTTTCCAATGGAATAAATATCGCGTAGTGACATGCAACGGACCAGTTATGTTACAGTACTCCCACACGTGTTCTGTCAGGGAAAGAATTGGGGATCCTGCTGGCCAATTCATATAAGAACATGCCATGTCTTGATGTGCATTCTCTCTGTTTCCAAGCAGTTATCCCGACTTGTGGTGTTTGCTGGTTAATCGGATGTGGCATGTTAATTTTAAGGGGTGGCCGGATGCCCTTCCTGTCGCCACCCTGTACCCCACAGGAAGGAATTAGTGTACCCCAACTGTCTGCCTCTAGTGTAATCCATGGAAGAGTGTGAATGTGTGCAGATGTCTGCAAGCTGTGTAACTCAGGCGGAATGTGGGGACCAGCCCGGTATTCACCTAGTGGGATGTGGAAAACCTCCTAAAATCACATCCAGGTTGGCCAGCACACAGTCGTTAAGCCGCCAGGTGGATTCGATCCGGGGCCGACGCACCTACCCGAGCCCAGGAAGCAACGCGTTAGCGCTCTTGGCTACCCTGACGGGTCATGTCTTGACGTCTATTGTCCTGTTGTAAACTGGCACTACGATACTGTCGCATGAAAGGTAGCACATGAGGATGCATAATGCCCTTGACATACCATTATGCTATATACTTATATGGATATTGTGTCTGTTCTTTCGGACGTGTCCATATAAGTATATAGTTCTGGCGATAGCGGCCATGACCTTCTTCTGTGCGGATGCACACATATTCACCGAACTCTTACTGAACTTGGAAGAATGTCTTCCACGAGTAATGAGTGTGTTGGGTTGGGACACTACGAATGTAGTGTGTGGACATACAAGGTGAGAATGTCAGTCTCACAGGAGGCATGCGTGAGATAGTCCCTTCAATCGCACTATCATCTGTGCCCTCGGTGGCTCAGATGGATAGAGCGTCTGCCATGTAAGTAGGAGATCCCGGGTTCGAGTCCCGGTCGGGACACACATTTTCACCTGTCCCCGTTGATCTATAACAACGCCCGTGCGCAGCTGACGGCATTAATATAATTCTAATACCATTGCACTGTCTGAGTTCCCTCAGCCACTACGGTCAACAACCTAAAGTCACACCCGATGGCTCCTAATAAATCGTCAGGAGTAACACACACTGTGCCTCTCCAAATCCGACCTCTCCTCAAGTTCGCGCCATAGTCACTGATAACGGTCATCGAGGGTAGCACAGAAATGCGATTCATCTCTGAACAGAATGCGACTCCGTTCATCAACAGTCATGCTTCCCGGTCACAGCACCGCTCCAAACACTGCAGACTGTGTTGTGATCTTAGTGGAAGCCTAAGCATGGAATGGTTATCCCCTAGACCAGGTGCTGCTAGTCTTAGACAAATGATGTTGGATGACGCAGGATGTTGCAGGGACTCCATTACTTGTTCTCCGATGGCAGGCGCATCTGTGAAGCGGTTATGACGTGCTTGATGAACAATAAGGCGATCGTCCCTTGCGGTCAGACGTGGTGGCGAGTATGCCTGCCCTTACGTCCCTGTGCAGTCCAACATCGGCCCACTGTCACATCCCAGTAAAGCATAAATCTGGATTCCGCACAATTCGACCAGCTGGCGAAATGGAGACCCACAATGGGGGACATTTCAAAATCTGTCATTTGCTGATAACGCTGTCTCACGGGATTACTCTTTATCTCCATGCCCTTCCCAGCAGTGATCACGCTGTTTACCCCTTACCCCACCCCTCCCTTATATACCCCAAGGAGCATGGTAGCAAGACGAAGAAGTGAATGAATTCCAGTGGCCGTAGTGCCTGTCACAGAGTACTGCAGCTACACGGTGATTCCATAATGATCTTACAGACTATCAGGGATGGTGGAGAAGGGTAAATGTATCAATTTGAGGTAAGGGATAGTGGTCTGGAGACGACAGAGTCAAAAGTTAGAAGCGAAAATCGTTTTGATGCTTCTGACAGTGAAGTACATATACTGGGTTCAAATGGCTCTGAGCACTATGGGACTCAACTGCTGAGGTCATTAGTCCCCTAGAACTTAGAACTAGTTAAACCTAACTAACCTAAGGACATCACAAACATCCATGCCCGAGGCAGGATTCTAACCTGCGACCGTAGCGGTCTTGCGGTTCCAGACTGCAGCGCCTTTAACCGCACGGCCACTTCGGCCGGCCACATATACTGGGACTGTTTTTGTTACGATTGTAGGATAGTCTAACTTCAGAGGTGGTAGTATGGGCCAAAATAAGGAAAAAATGTCCAGTAAACAGGAGCTCTAAAGCGCATACCTTAAGAGGTATGACCACTTGCTCACCTTCGCTACTGTGAAATACGTTCCCTTCTAGGAACAACACTCATAGCTCTTAAGGTATGTATTTTACAGAACATGTTTACTAGACAATTTGTTCTTGTTTCCGTCCATACTGCCTCCTCCCAAAATATGGAAACCAAAAATCTTGTAGCAGATGAGATATTGCAACGTTCTTTTATAAAAATGTACTTTTGAAGATTACGTTGATTGAATGTCTGATCTGTGGAATGGATACAAAACTCGAATTATCGTGTAGTGTGTTGTAACTGCAAGTGGTGTACTTACACTGTGTTATTGTTAGCAAACTTAATACGAATCGATTGGGCAATGCAACTCCAAATACCAATAAAGAAATACAGTCACTGCAAAATACATTCAGCACCTTAGGCACTGAATTCTATGGTCCTCTTCAAAACTAATAAGTTTGGTCCCTGTGCACATAACAAGTAAATTAAATTGTCTTACCTATAGAGCAGCAACGATGGAACACGATACATTCTGCTCTCTCACAAAAAAAATATAAATATGCTAGCTACAGGCACAGCAGTGTGCAATGCTGGCCATAATACTTTGGATTTTACAGGAAATTCTTTTGGCTGATAAATGAAAACATAAAGAAAATTCAACTTGTTTGAAAAATATATGACCTGGACAGGGAGGTGCTACTGATTCTGGTGAATTACTAACTCTGATTTTCTTTAGCAAGATTATATTGTAAGTTAAGTTTGCCTCTTCAAAAAAATCTGACAACTGAAGTTACATTACTCACAATTGATTCACAAACAATGATATTTAAACAACAAGTATTATCTAACTTCACTAATCCAGCATAAATGCAAATCATCAAATTACATATAGCTCTGTTAACAAAAATTAAAAACATTACAAAAGTGAAATATCTAACTAGCCTTTACATCAAAACGGTTTACGTACATTCTGGGGTACTCAGCAGTTACAAATTATCAGGTAACTCATCTATACTGCAAAAAACATAAATCATAATTATTTAACATCTTTACCTTGCTTGATGAAGACTTCTGCTTCCAAGTTCAGCAACATTGACATACCTACATTTATCTAACACTTGGTGGCTTCACACAGCACACCACAAAAACTGCCCACGCCATCGTCTTTCCGTCACGGACAGCTACCTACAACTGTGCGCCAAACGCTCTCTTACCCCACCACTATAATAATCTCAGACCAGAAGCAGTATCTCTGGGTCTGCGGTCTTACACAGTCAGCGATATAAAGCCTATCAAAGACATACATCGTTTATAGTACCGTGTTCGGGTGCACATACAAATGTGCCCCAGTAGAGGTCTTTGAATATGTTTCACAGTACCGAAGATGAACAAACGCTCATAGCTTTTCAGAACAATTTTTTACGAGACTTTTTTTCTTGTTTTGGCCCTTATTACCTTCTCTGAAAGTTTCTTACCCTACTGCCTTATCAACAACAATACCAGCAAGTGTAATCCACTGTCAGGAGTATTAGAACGATTTTCTCATATAACTTCCGACCCGGTCGTTTCCAAACCAGGATATCCTTATCTCAAACTGATAGATTTACCCTTGCTCATCATCTCTGAAAGTTTGCAAATCATGACGGATCACCTTGTATAATTATTTACAACTTGCCATTGGTGTATATGTATATTAAATTACATTGACAGTACCATGTCACCTGCGTGCTTCACTTCTTTGGTCAGGAAGTGTGCTTCTGAAAGGATTCCTTAATTATTCTCGGCAAATCTGTCGAATGAAATCTTTGCCTCGGAGTGACGTTGCGGAAAGTTAACTACTTGTGAGCCTCTGGCGAAGTGTCTGAGTCCTGTTGGACTTTCCGTCGCGTGACTTGAAGTCTCAACCCCAATCATGCCAGAGTCCACAAGCTCTTAGCGACGTGCTGTGCGGGAGACAAATCATGCGTCTTATTACTCCACAGATTTAGCTGGAAACGTTTATTATATTACTCGTTTCTTCTATTATTCCTCTGCCACAGTTCCAGCTTACTGATATATTTGGCTGAAAAGAAAAAAGTTCCACAGCAGCCTGCCCACCTCTCATGAGGAGGGAAAGAAACACGTGAAAAAAGTTTTCGAAAAGACCACATAACATTTGAATTTACATTCAATACTAAAAACATCTTTTTTTCAGAGAAACTGCTCTTCAATTTATATACTATTAACTTCTTCATTTTGATGCTCATATATCCATTCTGTTTACCTCATCTTTCAGATACTTAGCCTCTGTGACAGAATTTAAATGTCATAGGCAAACCTAAAAGTTTTATTTCTTCTCACTGAACCTTCACTTTTTTGCCGGATTCCTTCCTGGTTTCGTTTACTACTCGCTCCATGTATAGATATATTAACATCGGTGGTAACTACATCTCTGTCTCACTCCTTTTTCAACTAAAGATTCTCTTTTAGGGATGGGTGTGGCTGATTTTATTGACACCAAAGTTGGGGTACATCTCCACTTTGGCATCTAAAGGGGGGCAGAGTTTAGATTTGGCACATGTTAAGAAAGATTGAACTCCAGATTTAATCTTTAAATCTTTTTGTGTTTCGACATTACTGTCAAAAGAAGTGTGGCTGCATGAAATGTAAAATGTTTATTTGACACCACAAACGGTCAAGCTACAGTCACTAAAATTATTAATGAAGTTTTCTAGGTTTGTGATTGCGTTTGAAAATGACTCAGTGCGTGGAAACTAGTTATGTAACCTTCAAAAAATTTCATTGTTTTAGTGACTGTGGCTTGGCGACCGTTTGTGGTGTCAAAGAAACCCTTTACATCTTTTTTTTTTTGTTTTTTACAAAATGTTAGGTGGACATCACGGTTTTAAGTTGGTGCACAGTGATGGCTGACAGCAAGGGAACGTCCTTGGCTGTTCTGTCGTGTTCCCCATGCGTCTCTTCAGGATTTGCCTCAATAGTGAATACAACGTATTTAGTGCAGAGCTTCGCGCCGCCATCAAGGCAGTGGAGCAATGTTTTCATTGGAGACTGTCATTTCGTTGGTAAGTCAAAGAGCCATACAACTGTAGGAGCAGCAGTGGCTGGCTGTGAGGTGCAGTAAAACCGACTATCGGGATGTGACACCTCTGATTAGGCCAGTGGGATGGAGTTACCCTATCTCCAAAAACGATTCTGTCTCCCAACACAACGATACATGCTTGTCGCATGCAACTCATTATACGGCACATTTTGACAAAACGTAACGTGTGATGAAAGTCCAGAAGAAAATTTAGATTGGCATCTGCCATTTATATTACCTGATAATGAGACGAGTGTGATAGAACTCCTTTAAGATTTGCTGTACATTCTGGGCTCCAGACTAAGATTGGTGAGCTTGGAGTTAAGAACGAGAAATCCGTTTAGTCAGCAGAAAAGGAGATGGGCGCTCTTTATTGGCACCCCCAAGACGCAGTGCGCTTAGTTTTACTCGGTTACAGGCAGAACCATCACTGTAGACGGAAAAGCGAAAATTAATTTAACGCAAGACAATCCGTGTTCAGTATGACAACGCTCCAGTCCTCACAATGACAGTCTATAGTGTTCAGACTGGTCCTCATTTACACTCCTGATTTAGAACAAGGAACATTTATCCTATTTCGTATAACATTGCTAGACAGAAAAAAAATGGCTCGAGGGCAGTGTCTTCATCTCTACGTAAGTGTTGTAAATTACGTTCATTTGAACCTGCTCACTGTATTCATTTTTATTCTATAATTTTGCTTTCTACGCGTTCCACCATTACGAAATTTACTATTATACTGAAGGAAAACCACCCAAAATCTAAGACAGTGTTTGAGAATTTTCAGATGCATTTGTGATATTCGTCGGCGATAGTGCTTGAGTAATATACCAGACAGAAATAACAGGTATCACAAAACAGACGATGTAAATGGGTGCAAAACGAAAATCCGTATGCCTCTTATTTAGGAACCTCCACTGCGATATATAGATAGCATCAATTAGAGAACATATTCCTTAGTTGCAATATATGTATCGAGTATTAAATTATATAAGAACTGGGTTAGACAAGTTCCTTTGGGCAGAAGATATTTATCGTAGGCGACCGTATATACGACCCACGAGCCGAAATAATGGCGACGTAAATGCTGAACACACTTTCGGAGATGAGTTCTTAGCTGTCATAAACACAACGCCTTCCGTAAACAACCGGAACGTGTTCAGGCAAACATTCACCTCGCCGTGCTCTGCTCTGACTTATTTACGGTCGGACGGGAAGAGTCGAACGTTGTGACTGAAGAAATCGTCGTCACTTAAATAATAACTGGAGCAGAAAAAGAAAGAGATGCCGAAGTAAATATATCGTCGTCAACATGTTTTGTGTCTGCTGGGCAGCGGACTTTGTCGAATGATCTGTTTCGACTTCCCTTTGTCCGAAAGCAACATGCGATATCTCTCGCCCTCCACGGATTCTCCTTTGAAGTCAGCGGACGGCGATTAGCGAGGGCACTGTGAACCCTCCTCCTCTCTCCCATTACACATGGAAAGTAAATAAATGAAGCCGGAATTGAGCACGAGCTATAAATCGCCTCACAGTGGCAAACACAGGCCACAGCTGACGAAACACGCGGGCAGCGAAAACCCCGAAAATTTATAAGTTTTGATCCAGTTGTAGTGTAGATTTTGGGTGTAGTGGGGTACTGGAAAGGGGAGGGGGGAGGGGGTTGGGTAGCGCATGCCTGGGCTCAATGTAACACGTGAGAACTGATTTATTAAACAAAAAATTCTTGTTACTAGCAGACCAATAATACCATAACTTTGAAGCAGAACTGATTCTGCAGCATCATTTAGTTTTTGAAAGCAAGGCTAAAACAAAATAATGCCTTCAATGCAATAAGCAGAACTAAACCAAAGCCTGCCGGAGTGACCGAGCGGTTCTACGAGCTACAGTCTGGAACCGCGCGACCGCAACGGTCGCAGGTTCGAATCCTGCCTCGGGCATGGATGTGTGTGATGTCCTTAGGTTAGTTAGTTAGTTCTAAGTTCTAGGGGACTGATGACCTTAGATGTTAAGTCCCATAGTGTTCAGAGCCATTTGAACCAATTAAACCTAAGCCTTTGTCCGAACCCATAGAATTAGGCAAGGACAGTAAGAATTACAAGAAAAAATAATTCAAATGTGCGTGAATTCCTAGGGGACCAAACTGCTGAGGTCATCGGTCCATAGACTTACACTCTACTTGAACTAACTTAAACTAACTTATGCTAAGAACAATAGCCGGCCGGTGTGGCCGTGCGGTTAAAGGCGCTTCAGTCTGGAACCGCGTGACCGCTACGGTCGCAGGTTCGAATCCTGCCTCGGGCATGGATGTGTGTGATGTCCTTAGGTTAGTTCGGTTTAATTAGTTCTAAGTTCTAGGCGACTGATGACCTCAGAAGTTGAACAGCATAGTGCTCAGAGCCATTTGAACCATTTTTTAAGAACAATACACACAAACACACACACACACACACACACACACACACACACACACATATATATAGATGTCCGAGGGAGGACTCAAACCGGCTTGAGGGGCCGCGCAATCCGTGACATGACGCCTCAAACTGTGTGGCCATAACAATTACAGTATATACGCCTCTGTCACAGATAGAAAACAAACCACCGGACAAAAAATTAGTCACCCCTAGAGAAATCATTACAAGCATCATTTAATAGCTTATAATTCCGCCCCTGGACTTGACAACCGCCTGTTTTCGGTCAGGAAATAAGTCCACAAGGTTGTGCAAGTCCATTGAATCCAGGTCAAGACATTTGCTGAGGATATGATCGCGCAGTTCCACCACATTGCGGGGAGGCTGCTGTTTGCGTTTTACCTGTTGTTCCATCACGTCCCACAGATTTTCTACGGGGGTACAAATTGTGTCAGATGTTTTAACTGATCAGCGAAACTTGCTACATATTCCAGTGCGTTAATGCGGAACCAATATATACTGAAAACAAAAAAAAAAAGTTGTTCCAGTTTTGACCATCAGGTGCAAATCTGGCGCTGTGAATGCGGGGAAGACGTATAGAAATGTTTCCATATGTACTTTATTAGGAACGGTACGTGGTCGTAAAAGGTCTAGCAAGTGAGAAAGGCAAAATATTGGTTTTATTATTAGCCGCTACTAACAGTTTGTTTAATAAGAGCATAGGAGGCGTCGGCAGCATGTTGTACAGTGACAGAGCGGCACCTGGTGCAACGCTGTCTCAACCGACTGGGTGGGGCAGGAAACTAGACTTATCACGAATTATAAATTAATGACAGAAATTATTTATGTTTTTTGTTAGTCGCCTGGCAAAATCAGATTTAATAGTTCCAAATAACAATGTCGTTGTTGTTGTTGTTGTTGTTGTTGTTGTTGTGGTCTTCAGAGACTGGTTTGATGCAGCTCTCCATGCTACTCTGTCCTGTGCAAGCTTCTTCACTTTCCGGTACCTACTGCAACCTACATCCTTGCGAATCTGCTTAGTGTATTCATCTCTTGGTCTCGCTCTACGGTTTTTACCCTCTAACACTCAATTGGTGATCCCTTGTGTAACGCTCCCTGGCAAAACACACACTATTAATAAACTAAAATTTAATTGTACTATATACGCCGCTATGAAGCAATTTGCATATACTGTAATTATTTAACAAAAAATATTATTTAATTTTGTGTAAAGGACATTCGTTACTATTGTAATATTTTCTGTAGTAATATTCTCGATGTATTTATGATTGTAATATTTCTATACTCATAATGTAATTACGAAATGTGTCAATATCTGCGATAACAAAAATGTAAAATACAGCCGCAGATTGCAAAGAGACATTAACGGTTGATAGTGATATAAATAGGAATACATAGTGTGCTTTCTTTGTCTTCTTCCTCGAGAGCTGAGAGAGAGAGGAACCTGTGACGTAGCATGAATGGGTAGACTTCATCTGTCTGTATCTAGATTTAGCCGCCATTAGAGGAGAAATTACAAAGTAATGTAAGTTGAATTATTGTTGTGGTCTAAATACATTATAAGTTATCAAAAGTGTGTATTACTAATGTAAATTAGCTTGCCCATGTCATCTATAATATTTCTTTAAAGAATTTTCAGCATTTTTAGCAATTATCGCTGGTGTTGCTGGGCTGTGCCGCGACCGAACGATTTGCAGCGGCGGCACATTTAAAAAATTGTTCCCCTAAGAAAAATTAACCAAACCCGTCAATCGGGAGCAGATAAAAATTAGCAGTGAATTAAGTAAATGTTTTTCTTTACAGCGATCCTGAGACTGACGGAATTTATTACTAGTTTCACATTTGTGCATTCATAGGCGGATAGTTAACGCTGAAGTTTAACAATTTGTTGGTTCTTTCAAATAACTTAAATGTATAGTGAAGTGTGTTTTATCAATGATAATTAAACGTCGGCTTGGCAATATTTAACCATTTTCTGCTAATAGAGACAGTCTTCTGTTCCATAGCTAACGCCGGGAAAGAATTCAGTAAAAATATTAAAAAAAAACACTGCATTTAGAAAATGCGTGCCAAGGCCGAATTATGTAAAAGATTTAATTCTCAACTAAATGTTCTTAATCAGTTAATATGAATTTATCAGCATGAGAGGGTTGACTAAGTTCACGTAATTGTAAATGTGCTTAATTCTGTGTAAATGAATTTTTATTACCACACGTAAATAAGGGGTTCTACAACAAAATTCGTTCGTACAGACTGAAAGAAAAGTAATTAACTAAAAACAAATTTAAAAAAAAGGTAACATTTCAAAACAAAATCATTTCATTATATATATATATATATATATATATATATTATTTCATTAAATTGGCGCCCAACAACGTGGGGCACGAATAAGCAGTGGCCACAAAATACCCATGAGATAACTAGGGAATTATTTTAGTCGAACTTTGTTGGAGATCAATTAATATTTTTTTCATGTATTGTATGTATTGCCTAACCAATTTTGTGTGATAATACCTGTACATGATTTTTTGCATGAGAACACTATATACCCAGAGGCAAGCTGAAGAAGAGAGCTCATTATATCAAAAAATTAATTACCTACCACAATACCAGGGGGCAGCTGCACCCAAGATAGATCACCAAAAGGTAAAGCTACAGTGTAGTTGTCCTGTGGGTAGTAAAGTAGCCTCAGTGCAGTGTTCTCGGATCATTAGTGGTGTGCTTGTTGTTAGTACTTTGTTTTAAAATAACAGGACATTTAGGTAGTTAGTCATTGTAGTATATAGTAAGTGTGTATTAGTTAATGTCCATTTCTTGTGTGATTATGTCAGTGAAACCTGAGTGTTAGGATATTTAGTTCAGATTTTGTTTCTTTTGTTGACTATGGTTAGATTGCGTAGTCAGAAAGATATAAACATGGATAATGAACAACGGTTAGCAAGCAGTGATACCGAGTTAGAAAGTGAGGCACGAAGTAATGTTAGTGGCGTAGTTCAGGAAGTACAATGTGAGAATCTGGGGGCAGAAGGGCAAGAAATGTTGCCACTGCCAGCCAGTGATTCAGTTGATAGTAGAAATACTGTGCCACCCACAAGCACTAGACACGGACCAGAGAGTGGTGAGGTGTCAGAAGTGCAAGCATTAAGGGTTATGTTTGAGCGCATGCTCAATTTCCAAGCTGAATTTGCACGTATGCAAGCAGAACGCGATAGAGAACGTGATGCTAAACAAGCAGAGCGTGATCGACGCCAGCATGAGAGAGACTTGCAGTTAATGCAATCTTTGGAAGCTATGCAAAGTGAGATTGTTAGTTTGAGACAAAACTATGAAACCATACCCAAAGCGGTGAAAGAACTGAGCGAAAGAGTAGATAATATCCAAGTGGCTAACGCCAGTATCGTGGGTGAAATCAGTGTACTGGCTAACAGGATGGAACAATTAGAAATTGACACAAGTCAAGCAATTGAGCAGAAAATGTCCGAACAAGTGCACAAAATTGAAAACCAATTTATAAAAAAAATAGACGAGAAGGTGCACGCCGCGATTGAGGCCAAAGACTTGGGCTCCAATGCGGAAGTGCAGGACCTAAAAAAGGCGGTGCACACTGACATTCCGCTGTGGCATATATGTATATATGTGTAGCTGTCAGATTGACAGATTCGAACCCAGAATAATACCAATAATATGAGACCCTGAGAACTTTATTTTCAAACCAGTGTTATCAAAGAGAATAATGCACCCAGTAGTGACCCGAGGGCACAATGGGAGGTAAACGTATTGCAAATTTAAGTAACGCTAAGTTACGTACAAAGAAGCTTCAATTGAAGCATGTGCAGATCCAATCAGAAAAAAAGAGCTAGCCTGATACACTCCAAGTCAATTTTAGCCTACAGAGACTACACTGTAGTTACGTAGGACCTTGCAAGTAAAGTGAGACATGATTTCAAAGGAGTTATTGAACAATATGCCTGAATCTGGCTGGAATGCACAAATAAAATCTACTCGAACATAAATATAGATGATTTTTGGACAAACTAATACGAAATTTTAATATTTGTTACCATGTACGCAATTATCACACACCTTGATAAAGAGCAAACAAGGAAGTTACCAATGTACTGTTACAAAAAATTGCACAACGGACATTGTAATTGAAAAAACTTAAACAAAAGTGCAGTATTGGGTGGCAGCGGAATGTCAACCGTGGTCTTGCGGAGCTGGAAAACAGCTTAATGCACAGCGACGCACAGGCGTGTGTCACGCCAGGTCCAACAATGATAGGCATATAACTACAGCAGTGAAAAATAGCGACTGCGAGACAGAACAGGCAACCAATGTTAGCGAAACAAACAAATGTCACTCCAAAATAGTGATTGAAGAAAGCCTGATAAAAAACCGACATTTTCAGATCTTTACAACGGAGAAGAAATCTGTTCACGCTGTAGTGTTTATCAAGGGATTTAGAAACATTTTGCCTAGCGTTTGGAGTCATACACAGAAAATACAGTTCGTTGTGTCTTACATACAAGGAAATGCTGCATTATGGGCAACCGAAGCAGCTGACAGTTGCGACACATACGAGCAATTTGAAAAGGCATTCTTGGCCAAATATTGGTCAACATGTATTCAGGAGAGATTACGGAAAGAGATATATAATCCAGAGCCGTATTCTCCACGATTAGGCAATTTGCGAAAATATTTTGAGAAATACATTAATAAGACCCGTTACTGGGACGAGCAGATTTCATCCCGGGATTTGATCAGACTTTTGAAATCACACTTGCCGATACACGTAAAGGAAAAACTTATACACGTACCGGAGAACGACATGGAACATTTCTTGTCTGTTCTGGACTCAATTGACCTGATTCAGGAGGATGTTAAGGCAGCCTCTGAACAGGCTAGAAGTAACGGAAACGGTTACAGAAATGGTCGAAATAACACGCCTCCACCAAATAATGGAAACGGCGGAGGTAACAATAGGAGACAAGATTATGTACAAAACGGGAATAGAGGTAGATACCGGAACGGCAATAGTCCACCGGTGAATAATGACCGGAAAAGGAGGTCTGATGACCTATATGAAACAGGCCCACCAAGCAATAGCAGATGGAAAAATGCCAGGGGGCCGCGGAACACCAATACCTATAACGATGCAAACCGAACTTGGCCACAGAACCAGAGGCCCAGTCCGGACCGGCAAAACAGTGAAAGATATGACAATAACCGACCGCCACCACAAAGTGCGCCAATTGCGCAACCGTGGCGGCCGACGCAACACAACTTACACATAGTGGAGGTCAGCGACACAGAGCAGCCACACCCATCCACCTGTAATAATCCAACAAACTACACTCCTGGAAATTGAAATAAGAACACCGTGAATTCATTGTTCCAGGAAGGGGAAACTTTATTGACACATTCCTGGGGTCAGATACATCACATGATCACACTGACAGAACCACAGGCACATAGACACAGGCAACAGAGCATGCACAATGTCGGCACTAGTACAGTGTATATCCACCTTTCGCAGCAATGCAGGCTGCTATTCTCCCATGGAGACGATCGTAGAGATGCTGGATGTAGTCCTGTGGAACGGCTTGCCATGCCATTTCCACCTGGCGCCTCAGTTGGACCAGCGTTCGTGCTGGACGTGCAGACCGCGTGAGACGACGCTTCATCCAGTCCCAAACATGCTCAATGGGGGACAGATCCGGAGATCTTGCTGGCCAGGGTAGTTGACTTACACCTTCTAGAGCACGTTGGGTGGCACGGGATACATGCGGACGTGCATTGTCCTGTTGGAACAGCAAGTTCCCTTGCTGGTCTAGGAATGGTAGAACGATGGGTTCGATGACGGTTTGGATGTACCGTGCACTATTCAGTGTCCCCTCGACGATCACCAGTGGTGTACGGCCAGTGTAGGAGATCGCTCCCCACACCATGATGCCGGGTGTTGGCCCTGTGTGCCTCGGTCGTATGCAGTCCTGATTGTGGCGCTCACCTGCACGGCGCCAAACACGCATACGACCATCATTGGCACCAAGGCAGAAGCGACTCTCATCGCTGAAGACGACACGTCTCCATTCGTCCCTCCATTCACGCCTGTCGCGACACCACTGGAGGCGGGCTGCACGATGTTGGGGCGTGAGCGGAAGACGACCTAACGGTGTGCAGGACCGTAGCCCAGCTTCATGGAGACGGTTGCGAATGGTCCTCGCCGATACCCCAGGAGCAACAGTGTCCCTAATTTGCTGGGAAGTGGCGGTGCGGTCCCCTACGGCACTGCGTAGGATCCTACGATCTTGGCGTGCATCCGTGCGTCGCTGCGGTCCGGTCCCAGGTCGATGGGCACGTGCACCTTCCGCCGACCACTGGCGACAACATCGATGTACTGTGGAGACCTCACGCCCCACGTGTTGAGCAATTCGGCGGTACGTCCACCCGGCCTCCCGCATGCTCACTATACGCCCTCGCTCAAAGTCCGTCAACTGCACATACGGTTCACGTCCACGCTGTCGCGGCATGCTACCAGTGTTAAAGACTGCGATGGAGCTCCGTATGCCACGGCAAACTGGCTGACACTGACGGCGGCGGCGCACAAATGCTGCGCAGCTAGCGCCATTCGACGACCAACACCGCGGTTCCTGGTGTGTCCGCTGTGCCGTGCGTGTGATCATTGCTTGTACAGCCCTCTCGCAGTGTCCGGAGCAAGTATGGTGAGTCTGACACACCGGTGTCAATGTGTTCTTTTTTCCATTTCCAGGAGTGTAGATTCAGCCGAGATACGCTCTCCATCGTCGGATGAGGTTTGGAGTGAGAGCAGCCCGACACAGAACAAAACATCGGGAATCTGTATCCTCAGGTATAATGACGGGATACAGATGGGACATGAATTAATAACTGAACAGCCCACGTGCATAAAGGAGCACAAAGATAAAGTACAAGAGATAATAGAGGTTAAAATTAACAATACTGATGTGCAAGCAATCGTAGATACAGGTGCTACTGTCAGTGTCATGAGTATGGACTTATTCAGAGTACTGGGGAAAGAAAAGCGTATGCTGACTTTTCCTGTGAACAATTGCAAAGTCACTGGAGCCATCAGTGCACAGCGACAAATAATTAAACTCCAAGTGCGGGTAGAGATGTATATAGGGGGAGAAGCCATAGCGTGCTCATTCCTGGTAGTAAAGGGTTTAAAGGTAGCCTGCATTTTGGGGGTAGATTTTTTGAGAGAAAGGGACGCAGTAATTGACCTTTCTCGGGGAAAATTAAGTTTGATGAACGCGGGTAGGAGGATAGAATTGTCCATGCTCAGATCTGAAGAGGTACCTGTGCCTAATTGTAATGCTATTAACATAAAATGTAGGAATCAGTGGATACTACATTTAGACAATCATTCTCTAGGACAAAATCTCTATTATCCAGAAGTACAAAGTGATCAATTAAAAGCAAATGTGGACGCACTTGTGAACAAAGTATCACAGTCCGAAAATTTGAACTCAATGCAACAGCAGGATTCGGTACAGTTATTATCTAACTATGCAAATGTATTTTCAGAACGACCAGGAATTGTTAAGGGGTATCAATACAATATCGAGGTGAAGCCTCACAAAACCTACTGTCGAGCCTCATACTCCACTCCTTAATCCAAGAAGGAAATAGTAGCTATCTCTTAGCAGATCCCCAATCAGGGAGAGTACGGGGACTGTATCCGCGTAAGGATGTGAAAATATTCCTACAGTAAATGACTAATAGTCCTATGTGTTATGTGTAAAAAAAGGTACACCATTCTTTTGAAAATGAATGAACATTAATGATGTGTGATCTGTAGAGATAATGTACTAGTGTAGAAGTATTTAGTTATAAGAACATGATCCACTTTCTCTTTTGTTTATGAATATTTGTGTTATGTCTTCTTTTAATTAGTGTTAGCTTAAACATGCCATAAATGTCTGGACAGATAACCTGATTAGTGCAATTATTTATAGTGTTAAATTGTGACAGAGATCAGTCAGGAGGAATATTTTAGTAGTGATTAGTTTGTGTACTGCACAATATTCTATATGTGTGTCAAACTTGAAATATTTCTTGGTACAATCTTTTCTATTATATATATATATATATATATATATATATATATATATATATATATATATATATATATATATATATATATGTGTGTGTGTGTGTAGCTGTCAGATTGACAGATTCGAACCCAGAATAATACCAATAATATGAGGCCCTGAGAACTTTATTTTCAAACCAGTGTTATCAAAGAGAATAATGCACCCAGTAGTGACCCGAGGGCACCATGGGAGGCAAACTTATTGCAAATTTAAGTAACGCAAAGTTACGCACAAAGAAGCTTCAATTGAAGCATGTGCAGATCCAATCAGTAAAAAAGAGCTAGCCTGATACAGTCCAAGTCAATTTTAGCCTACAGAGACTACACTGTAGTTACGTAGGACCTTGCAAGTAAAGTGAGACATGATTTCAAAGGAGTTATTGAACAATATGCCTGAATCCGGCTGGAATGCACAAATAAAATCTACTCGAACATAAATATAGATGATTTTTGGACAAACTAATACGAAATTTTAATATTTGTTACCATGTACGCAATTATCACACACCTTGATAAAGAGCGAACAAAGAAGTTACCAATGTGCTGTTACAAAAAGTTGCACAACGGACATTGTAACTGAAAAAACTTAAACAAAAGTGCAGTATTGTGTGGCAGAGACAGACAGTGACTGTTAAACCTGCAGCAATACGTCACGAGGTTGTTTTGAACAAGCAATAAGAAACTGTATCATTGCCGTGTGTGCAAGTGGACAAGGAACTAGCACGACACGAACAGTGAGCCGATAACAGACGGTGGACCAAGTTAGTGTCAAACTATAACTCTTTGTGTGTCAAGGGACGCCAGGAAAGCGCATTGACCACAGAGATACATTTTGCCCTAAGGTGAAAACTTGCGTGTGAGTAATGACAAGTCATGACAAGGTGAAAAAATATTGTTGCCCATAAAACGTGTTACTGTGACAACGAAACATTGTGCAAACCAGACTAGTGAAGGCCTACTGAATAATAACTGCCAATAACTTGTGTGCTTTCTTTCCCACAGCAGGAAAAATGCCCATAAGGATAGTACACTGTTTGTGAACTTGTTGCATGTTTGATGGAGCACGGCAAGAAGATGTCTCATGGGCGAGCTGATATTCAACGCGCATCCGGCTACCTCAGCCATGCAGCGGCCGCAGCAGCCCGTAGCAGACCAGACAGCCACATGCCTCTCCGCGCCGTAGCTGTCAACACCGGGGGCATTTCTCCATTCGTCAAAAATTTCGGTTTTTCACACCATAAATTTATTCGGCTACTTTCGTCTCTAATAAAGGTTCCACCATTTTTTGGATCTTTACTATTTCTGAATTGAATCTCTCATTAAAATCATTGTTCTGCCAATGTACAGTGACCAAATTGGAATTTATGCTGCCTATTTCGGTTTTCATCTCTTCAATTTTATTATTCAAAGTGCCTTACTTCTTTTTACTTTGTCAATCCGTTGACTGATTTTTTTTTTTCATTCTGTGTTTTCATTTGGTTACTAAGTTTTGCCTTAATTGGGCTATTAATATTACGACCCTGTATCTTGATATGATTATTAATAGTACTTGCCTGTGGTTTCATTTGGCTATTAAGACCTCTAGCAATGCTATCCATATGGCTACTTTGAGCTTTCATCTGAGCAGTCAAAATTTTTAATAATTCCTGTAATTTCAGTGTTTTTTTACTACCCTGCTCCATCACATCATCTTGTGATTCCATCTCTTGTGCTTTTGTTGGCTTTGCCCTTATTTGCGGTGGACTCAACAAAATGGTTCAAATGGCTCTGAGCACTATGGGACTTAATTTCTGAGGTCATCAGTCCCGTAGAACTTACAACTACTTAAAGCTAACTAACCTAAGGACATCGCACACATCCATGCCAGAGGCAGGATTCGAACCTGCGACCGTAGCGGTCGCGCGGTTCCAGACTGTAGCGCCTAGAACCGCTCGGCCACATCGACCGGCTGGACTCAACACCTCGATTCATTCGCATAAGCTCTATCTTATACATGAGCTGCCTCCTTTGTTCCATCCACTGGGTCCTGTTTTATCTGTAACAGGCATATAATCTGAATTCGATCGTTCACAGACGCTTGATTTTCGACGTAAGCCTGTTGCTGTCCTGTAGGGCCACCTGTATTGCATACATTTCGGTATCTGAAGTCGGGCTCCATTGATGTTTATCGGTACGTCTTGTACTCTGCCATTGTGCTCGTTGTGAATGTCTGCTGTTTTGTATCCATTTTAATAATCAATATGAGTTACATCCCCTTAATATTGTCAACTGCTGTTCCTTATCGAATTTTATGCAAGCTCGTGCCACTGGACCTTCAGTGCTCATAATACGTGTGTTTTGCGCCTATTATTTATGCTGCGGTCTTTATTTTATTGTAGGCACCCTATCAACAGGAGCAGCGCCAACAGCAGCAACTCCAACGCATACTCCTATACCATCAGGTAAACATTCCTTGCCCCTAGTCATCCCACAGCCTCCCTTCCACAGCCAGCCGAAACCTATCTGAAACTAACAAATGCCAAAGTACCAGTGATCGTCAGGATAAAACTAACAGGACCGAGCTAACACTCCCAGATACAGACGACATGCAGGTCGAAATCATCCCAGAACAGCAACAACTAGTACATTCATCTTCCTCTTTGCTCGGCAGATGTGACCACAAATTTCTCAACCCCAAAGGCAGTACTACCTCACATCCGGCGCAACGTGTCAGCAACGCAAATCCAACAACTCATTCCTAGGAGAGATTATATCGTTATTAAAACTGGCCATCTTCATTCCCACTCATCCCTCCTCCGAATTGTTCCCTGTTTTGGCGGAAATGCTACCATTACAACCCTTAGATACAGTCCGCCTTAACAACCCCAACTTCCACAATGACCTCTCACATCCACAGCGGTGATCTAAAAGGATCGAAAAGGTCAACTTAGAGCACACTGACGTAGAGATCGAAAGTGAACTCAACTCGCAACTGGGAATCAATGAGCGCAAGGTACTTCACATTCAAGGTGATAATGGACATCACTTCTTATTACGAGTGTTCTCTGAATCACCCGACAACACGGACATACTTCTAAAACATGGGGCCTTGCTTTACCATAGAGAGCTTCCAGTAGAAGCATCTCGATCCACTACACAAGCGTAAGGATATCACTGATGCCGCCAATATAGTGACCATCTGACGGAACGTTACAGAAACCCACCTACGTGCCCTCACTGCATGAAAAATCACCTTGGAGTGATGGTACTATTAGTAATAAAGTAAACTGCAGCTATTTAAAAGAAAACGATCACCAACCTAAAGAGGCAAAGTTGTAGCAAGTACTAGCATTTTTCAAACAGAAAGTTAATCATTGGTATTTATTTTACTTGACACTGAAATTATGTGTTCCAGGCAGGATACAAGTCAGTAACACACTTTAGACAGCAGTGTACGAGTGGTTTGACATCAAAAACACAGAAATAATATTAAACGTTTTTGCAACATCTGGCTCTCAATAGCATTTACAATCTGTACATTATAGCAGGACAACTGATGACCATTACAGACAATTAATGACGGAATGTGGAGGACTAATAACTTAGACATGACTACCTTCTATTAGTTTAATTATTGAAAAATTACTGTCACTGAAGTGGTTTTCTGACAGTTATATCCGCTGTTCTGATTACTGTTTGTTTTCTTATGGAATATTCACTTCTGTAACCTAAATAGAACACAAATGAAACATGTTGTCCCTGGACCTGTTACAGTATGACCAGTTGTAGCCGGTTACTCATTAGAGTACAGAAATGTTATACGGTTTGTAGTTACTTTGCATTAGTACTGTTATTATAATATGGAAAGCAAAACTGCCTCAACAACTAGAATGGGGGGCCACACAACTAATCTGTCACTAGACTCAGATCAAGACTGAACATTTTACTCAAAACACAACATGAGAAACACTATTTACTAAAAACATTTTAAAATACAAACATTATTACAAATCTTTATCGTTATTATTTCTTATGCCGGACATTCAAATTTGCTAGCTGGTAACTACTATGAATGATCACAGTTTTGTGCAGATAACTTTGATACTGCAGTGAGACGTTAATAAGAATAACATTTCAGCAAAGCGCTTCAGATCTTTTCTGTGTAATTGCAATTTTCTCTGAGAAACACGAGGAGTACTTCAGGAACAAGACTCACTGAAAGCCACAGAAATCTATGACTCCACAAAAGTTATTCAACATTATTAAAGAAAGCAATTACTTTTCAGTTCAGTAAAATAGGATGAGCGTAAGCACTAAAAGTCTTGGAAAGGGTGCTGCCTAGGTAAATGACTAAGGATTAAAATATGGCTCTTGAACAGAAATTTTAATCGAAACAACGCTATTATTTGGATAATAAACCAAATAAATTGTTCTTGCAGTTTTACAGTACTCAGCTGGCTATTTGGGACGAAGGTGGTGGCTGTGGCGATCTTCTATAGATAGGTGGCAGATTCGTAATGGCTATTGCTGTATAACAAGCTCTGAAAATTATGTTCTTAGCGTTGGATTTCCTTATCTCAGTGGTAAGCAATGAATTCCATGAATTATAAGCCAGAATTAATACAAATTCAAGGCCATATTAAATAATGTTGCTGCTCTTCTGGCCTCATTCAGCACAAAAGAAGCGAAAAATTTACTTGCTGACCACTAAGTAACTCTTGCCACAAAAGAGCCGTGTTGTTCGACTGCGAAATCCACCTTTTCTGTTCCCGCCAAGCCAGTTTCGTTGCAGAGGGACTTTCCTCCAGGTTTTACATCATTACAAACATACTTTCCATTACATATGAACTAAAACTACAAATATTTTTAACTTTTTCATACTTTTTCAGAACATTACTTTCGAAATTACATACACTCATTAATTATATCGCAACAAAACATTTACATAGAGTGACATCAAAGAACATGGTGATACAGATATCACGTTAAGCATAAGCTGAAGAAGAAATTACGTAAGATAAGCATGAGTCCTGTCAATGGTAGTGTTACACATGCCTCATAGTTCAGTAACGTTTCTACATCTACATCCACATCTACATGGGTACTCAGAAAATCACATTTAAGTGCCTGGCAGAGGCTTCATCGAACCACCTTCACAATTCTCTATTATTCCAATCTCGTATAGCGCGCGGAAAGAATGAACACCTATATCTTTCCGTACGAGCTCTGATTTCCCTTATTTTATCTTGGTGGTCGTTCCTATGTAAGTCGGTGTCAACAAAACATTTTCGCATTCGGAGGAGAAAGTTGGTGATTGGAATTTCGTGAGAATATTCCGTTGCAACGAAAAACGCCTTTCTTTTAATGATGTCCAGCCCAAATCCTGTATCATTTCTGTGATAATCTCTCTCATATTTTGCGATAATACAAAACGTGCTGCCTTTCTTTGAACTTTTTCGATGTACTCCGTCAGTCCTACGTGGTAAGGATCCCACACCGCGCAGCAGTGTTCTAAAAGAGGATGGACAAGCGTAGTGTAGGCAGTCTCCTTAGTAGGTCTGTTACATTTTCTAAGTGTCCTGCCAATAAAACGCAGTCTTTGGTTAGCCTTCCCCACGACATTTTCTGTGTGTTCCTTCCGATTTAAGTTGTTCGTAATTGTAATACCTAGGTATTTAGTTGAATTTACGGCTTTTAGATTAGACTGATTTATCGTGTAACCGAAGTTTAACGAGTTCCTTTTAGCACTCATGTGGATGACCTCACACTTTTCGTTATCTAAGGTCGATTGTCACTTTTCGCACCGTTCCGATATTTCTTCTAAACCGTTTTGTAGTTTGTTTTGATCTTATGATGATTTTATTATCTGCATACAACCGAAGACGGCTGCTCAGACTGTCTCCCAAATCGTTTATATAGATAAGGAACAACAAAGGGCCTATAACACTACCTTGGGGAACGCCAGAAATCACTTCTGTTTTACTCGATGTCAGGAATACGTCAGTGAGCCATCCATAACACCTCAAACAGTGTTGGACGAAAAAAAATTCCAATACATCAAAAGAGTACACACTTTATGCAAGCAGCAAGACAAAGAAAATCATTTCGTCACGTTTACGTAAGAATAACATCAGTTACATTTTACATACGTATGTCAAAAAAAATTGTTACATAAAACATCGTGTATCAATGGTTATACTCACATGAGAATGACTCATCCATAAGAGAGTAAATTGTACGTAAACACAAGAGAGAAAACCTAATACAGACTTTTATTTAAATATTATGTACAATTTGTTCAGTATGTACTGACCCTCACTAGAACTTTAAGCGGTTTGTTTTACTTTGGTTAACCCATTTTACTGTAAACAGGAAGCCGGCCGTTGTGGCCGAGCGGTTCTAGGCGCTTCAGTCTGGAACTGCGCGACCGCTACGGTTGCAGGTTCGAATCCTGCCTCGGACATGGATGTGTGTGATGTCCTTAGGTTAGTTAGGTTTAAGTAGTTCTAAGTTCTAGGGGACTGATGACCTCAGATGTTAAGTCCCATAGTGCTCAGAGCCATTTGAACCATTTTTTTGTAAAGAAGAAAAAACATTTAAGGAAAGAGTATTATTTTATAGGTAATATCGGTACTAGTTACATGAATGCGTAGTGTCTGTTCTTTCGGACATGTGTGAAACAACAGACACCACGCATTCATATAACTAATTCGCCTTGATCGATAATCCACCTTATTCAGTGCGGATGCACGAATTCGTCCGATCTCCTGCGGGAATCCCCTTGAGTAGCGAGCTCAAAATGGCTAATGGCTCTAAGCACTATGGGACTCAACATCTGAGGCCATCAGTCCCCTAGATTTAGAACTACTTAAACCTAACTAACCTAAAGACATCAGACACATTCATGCCCGAGGCAGGATTCGAACCTGCGACGGTAGCAGCAGCGCGGTTCCGGACTGAAGCGCCTAGAACCGCTCGGCCACTGCGGCCGGTTGAGTAGCGAGCAAGGAGGACACGCATATGAACTGCGGATAGCTGGCACTGGACGGGAATGTGGGTCTGCCGAGATGCGTACCAAGATAGTAGGTGCAACTGCGATGAATACTGTGTTCCGGTGGCGCAAGTGGTGAACGCGATTGCCTACTAAGTAGAATATCCTAGGTTCGAATTCTGCCGCTGATTTCCCGTAATGCCCCGATGCAGCTGACATCAATAATTCTTTTCCCTTCCTTTCTCCCCCCACCAACTTCAGTTTACATACAATTGATACTAACGTTACAGATGCGTAGTATATTTGTGTGCTATCAGAATACTTTCTGAAGTTTTTGGATACAAAGAAGTTGCCTACAAGTACCGTGCGGTCTAACGCAAGACTTTCCGGGCGGGAAGGAGCGCCGGTCCCCGGCACGAATCCGCTCGGCGGATTTGTGTCGAGGTGCGGTGAGTCGGCCAGTCTGTGGATGGTTTTTAGGCGGTTTTCCATCTGCCTCGGCAAATGCGGACTGGTTCCCCTTATTCCGCCTCAGCTAGACTATGCCGGCGATTGCTGCGCAAACAAGTTCTCCAAGTACGCGCACACCATCATTACTCTACCATGCAAACATAAGGGTTACACTCGTCTGGTGCGAGACGTTTCCTGGGGGGGGGTCCACCGGGGGCCGAACCGCACAGTAACGCTGGGTTCGGTGTGGGGCGGCGGAGGGGTAAAGTGGACTGCGGTAGTCGTCGTGGGGTTGCGGTCCACTGCGGCTGCGGCGGGGACGGCGCCTCTCCGTCGTTTCTAGGTCCCCGGTTAATATAACATAACATAACATACCATAGAAGCTCTTCCATTTTCGCTTGTTGTGTACATAGTTCCACGTAGTCAGCGCGTACACAACTTTCCCAATAGAGCGCGCCCCGCCAAGCACAACAGCTCAGGCGCAGCGCCCGTCCGTCTCCGCACTACGAGATGGCGCTGTCTTAGAGACGGACCAAATTCTGCTTCCGCCGATCCGCGTATTAATATGTAACGCAGCCAATGAGATTGCTGCTAACGTAGAATCTTTTCTCCTCGCGGATCACACTTGCGCAGTGATACCTGAACGCGCGAGGTATTATAACGCGTGTACAGACCTCCGATTAGTCAGTCTGCATTAGTCTGCACCAGTCTATAGTCAAGTTTTAGTCTGCGCCTAATAAGGTTACCATATTCCTGTACATAGCCATGAAGAGAAATGTATAGACACTTTGTCAAGAATCAGAGATATGTGAGAATAAGATTAGCGTACCACGACCAAAGGAACGTCAGATTGTCAATTGTAAATAGCATCCAGAACCAAGTTAAATCATTTTTATGCTTGTTATTATTTCAATAAATGTGTGTGAAAATGAATCAAGTTCTGTATAAAGTTGGTCACTGTCAATCTTCTATTCTGAGCGTGCAAGTGGCATTTCTATCGTCTGATACTAAAATGTAGACTTTCACGGCCGGAAATATCATGTCCATTATAATTATCCGGGTTGTTATGCCGTGGTCGGTTGATGAATTCTGTGTCGATTCCCAGCGTTTCGTCTCCGACTGCGGGAGACATCTTCAAGAGGGTCCGTAGCTCGATGGAAGGCCCAGCACACCCACTGGCTCGCTACTGGCGAGCCAGTGGGTGTGCTGGGCCTTCCATCGAGCTACGGACCCTCTTGAAGATGTCTCCCGCAGTCGGAGACGAAACGTTGGGAATCGACACAGAATTCATCAACCGACCACGGCATAACAGCCTGGATAATTATAATGGACATTTCTATCGTCTGACTTAACGGCAGAAGATAAACACGCCACGATAAGACCACGAGACATATTGCTGACACTCGCCTACTTCGTTAGAACGACAAGTCAAATAATCTGATGGTGTGTGTACCGAAGGTCTTACAGTACGCACACCACACCAGTGTACACGCGAAGCTTCCGCAGCACGGCGCTGAGGCTCGTTTTCGCTGACAGACGGCACGCGCTGCACGCCTCTCCAGCCTCGCTGCGTCATCTGCTAAGGCTCAGCGATGTGGGTCACGACGGCCATCTTGCGACATCCGGGCTTCCAGCGGCCGCCTTATTTCTGGATCGCGTTTTCGATTTATTTACTCTGTTGCAAAGCAAACTGCGGGACCGGCCGGCGATGGCCCGCAGGCATCCGCCTCGGGCGCTTCTGTTCGCCCGCCGCGGCCGGCGGACGTGCCCGTAGATTGTTCGCGTGTCGCTTTTGTTTACGCACAGTGTGTGTGACGGCAGGAAACCGATCCAGGCTTTGCCGTCTGGCTCGGAAATCTATATTCTGGTGGCGAAAGAGGCGAAACGCGGCTGCTGCTTTGAATTATGCAGGGTAAACCCGAGACAACTTTTCGGAGGTTATTCAGGGGTATTTTCCGAGTATTTTTGTATAACGGACCCGTGAATTCTGATGGCTCGTTGCAGAGTAATAACGTAATCATGGTGTATTCTTTTGTTACTACAGTTACCTTTGTATCTTAGAAAATATCTTAACAGCAGTGATGAAGCTCTTTATTGCATACGAGGCGTGGCTGTAAAATAACGGGGCTATTCCTGTAAAACATTTCATTTCAAAAACATAAAAAGCTCTAAAAGAAATACGGGACCCAAAGGAGACAGCAGTTACAAAATGTGAAGAGTACGAACTTTAAGCCTAATATCACAAGCATCAAAAAGTCTCTTTAAAATAATTCTGAACAGAAATGAAGAGAAGGTGGAAATTTGGAAATTTGTGGTAAGGACTATGGAACCAAACTCCTGAGGTCATCGGTCCCTAGCCGCGTGGGATTAGCCGAGCGCTCTAAGGCTCTGCAGTCAGGGACTGTGCGGCTGGTCCCGGAGGAGGTTCGAGTCCTCCCACGGGCATGGGTGTGTGTTTGTTCAAAATGGCTCTGAGCACTATGCGACTTAACTTATGAGGTCATCAGTCGCCTAGAACTTAAAATTAATTAAACCTAACTAACCTAAGGACATCACACACATCCATGCACGAGGCAGGATTCGAACCTGCGACCGTAGCGGTCGCTCGGCTCCAGACTGTAGCGCCTAGAACCGCACGGCCACTCCGGCCGGCGTGTGTCTTTGTCCTTAGGATAATTTAGGTTACGTAGTGTGTAAGCTTAGGGACTGATGACCTTAGCTGTTATGTCCCATAGGATTTCACACACATTTGAACATTTTTTTCATCGCTCCCTAGGCTTACGCACTACTTAATCTCACTTAAACTTAGTTACGCTAAGGGCAACACACACATCCATGCCGGAGGGAGAGAACGTGGAGGATATGCTGAGTTAGGATCACTTTGTTTCAGAAGGGGATTGGTAACAAGAGAAACGATTCTGGCACTGAGTCTCCTTATCGAAAAGCAATTACAGAAAAATAAACCGACTTATATTGCCTTTGTAGAGCTGGAAAAGGCATTTGATAACTTTATCTGGTAAGAGATGTTCAGAGTGCTGAAGAAAAGTGGGGTGAAGTACAAAGACATCCGAGATACTCAGTTTCTATAAGAATGAGGTGCCAATGTTTAGGAACTGTCTCCAGGAACAAGAAGCAAATATTAGAAAAGGGGTAAGACAAGGATGTGCTCTCTCTCCTTTTATATTCAACGCTTACATCCAGGAAGCTAGAGATCAATTTCAAGAAATTACTGAGGTGAGGATAAAAATTAATGGGCAGAAGATAGACATGCTACGTTATGCAGATCATATTGCTATAGTCACGGAGACAAAAGAAGATCTAGAGGAAGTCTTCGGAACAATAGAAAGGATTTTATGCAGTCAGTGTGGAATGAGAATAAACAAGAAAAAGATTAAAGTGATGGTTTGCAGTACAGGAGCAGAGTATGGACCTCTGAACTGGAAAAGAGGAGCTGGAAGTGATAGAGGAATTTACTTACCTGGGAAGCAAAATCACAGGGAATGGTAGAAGCCGGAAAGAAATTGGCGTGCAGAATACAAAAGTCCAAAATTGCATTTAATCGGAGGAGGAACTTCCTCACCAGCAAAAACGCCAGACTGAAAAGTCGGTATCATGAAAGCTTTCATTTGGAATGTAGCCCTATACGGATGTGAAACTTGGACAATGGGAACAGAAGAGAGAAGACGGCTAGAGGCACTGGAGATGTGGTGCTATAGAAGGATGATGATCAGCTGGAGAGGCAAAGTAACAAATGAAGAGGTGCTTAGAAGAGTACAGGAAACCAGATCTCTGTGGAGGCACAAGAAGAGACAAACTTGTAGGCCACATCCTATGACACAACAACATCACTGGAACAATAGCAGAAGGAGCTATTGAGGGAAGGAATCGGCGGGGGCGACCAAAGATATCATACATGCAACAGATCATGAATGACGTTGGATGTAACACATACGTGGACATGAAGAGGAAGGTAGACCGAATAGAGGAATGGCGCTCTGCTGCAAACCAACCTCAGGGTTGAATACCAAAAGAAGAAGAGTTCATTTATTGTCATCCTCAAAATACTCCCCTTCTCTATTCCTACAACGCTCCTTCTAATTTTCCATTGATGATAACAGTGACGAAAGTCTTCCTCTGTGAACTCCTTGACGATGCGTGTCGCTTTTTCTTTCACTACTTAAACAGACTGAAATATTGTTACTTTTAATGTAGATTTGGTCATGGGGAGTATATAAAAGTCACGTGCTAATAAGGTGGATCGTCGAACACTGGGATGCTGTATGTTGCTTTAAACCTCTTAACAAGCGATGCGATATGAACGCACTACTTGTTCTGCCACAATTCGGGTCGTGTTTTTTTCTTTATTTTCTCATGGACCTGAGCAAGAACCTCAGGGAAGTAATGTTGATTAATAGTCTGACCTTCAGGAACCCAGTGAAGATATACAATTCCATGAATATCGAAAAAAATGATCGTTTTGAATCTTGGTTTGCCCGTTCGAGCTTTTTTCGATTTCAGTGAAATTGCGCCCTTCCAGTGCAAGGACTAGCGCTTAGTTTCCGGATAATAAATGAAAATTGAAGATTAGTCATATATCACGACTCTTGCCGAAAGATTAGCATCATTTTCAATGGTATTCAAAGTGTCAGTACAAACATTTTAACGAGCTTCTTTTTGTTCTATCGCGAGAATTTTAGGCATCAGTTAAGCACACGCTTTTGTTATGTTAATTCGGTTATGTAAAATTTTCATTACGCATTCGGTGTCAATTCCTACAGTTTCAGCAGTCAGTCGAATATGCAACCGACGGTCAGATCGGATTAGATTACCTACTCTCTCGATGTTTGCATCTGTTTTTGATGTTGAACGGCGCTCCGAGCCCTCTCGCCGGAGGTTCGAGTCCTCCCTCGGACATGAGTGTGTGAGTGGTTCTTGGCACAAGTTAGTTTAAATTAGTTTAAGTAGTGTGTGAGACCAGGGACTGATGATCTCAGCAGTTTGATCCCTCAGGAATTCACACACATTTGAACATTCGTTCCAAGCGTGAATCATCTTCGACTTCATCTCGGCCATCTTGGAAACACTTCAACCGTTCAAAAACTCTCGTGGTTCATAAAAAACCTTCGCCATACAATTCTTTTTATTAAAAGATAGGTTTCGGTAGCAGTTTTTTCAAGTTTCGTGTGAAACTTCACGACAACTCTTTGCTCTATTACTGCACTTGTCATATTTCCGACAAAACAAAATAACAGCTGTTACACGAATGTAGACCACGTCAACATTGATTTGTTAACAGACACTGGCGACAGAGAAGGACTCATGCTTTACAGCTATTCGTCGTTCACCTTTGACGCCTGCATACTTAGTCTGTGACGATATCATTCCCGTTATTTTCTAACCACACCTCGTAGACAGCATGTGTATCGATCTACGCTTCGTCAGTAAATCTATCCATGCTGCTGTGCATCACTATTAACGTTTACGAAATCGAGCCATATTGAATGGAAGCTTTATGGGGAGGAGTAAAGTGCGTATTACTGTTGTAAACAGGAGGTACCGTGAATAAGGGATCAAGTTCGTTTCCAAACAATACCGCACACATTTGCACTGTCGTGCAGATGTTTTCAGTGCAGTGCAGGCACGAAAATCAATGGGGGTAAGAAATCAAATGGAATTCAATTATTTCGTAACGAGGCACCGGATGGCAAGGGTTCTTGATACTAAAATATCGCCAAACAATCTCTCAAATTTTGTCGGTGGAGGTCGGGTACACCGTGTATGCGATATCACAAGCCTTAAGGGCAGAAACTGTACAAATAATATAGGAAAAAATAAGATTTTAGAGATTAAGAACCAATTATGGAAATGGATATTCTAGACAGTCTTAAATAAGCAGTGCATGTGAAGCAAGTGTTTGAAAATTCATTTAGTTTCGTAGCGAACGACTTCTGCCGCACTGATGGTAATGCCCCTAAATTGGAAGATAACTGTACAAAATCGTTCATGATGTATCCACAATAGAAATCACTACCTGAAAACGCAAACACCACTCACAGATTAGGACCTATGAATGTACGGACTGGCCACCTGCTGCCCACAAGGCGGTACGAGAAACGATCTATGATCGAGGGACATGTGATCGACATCCATCCTGCCATTGTTGCCAGTACATGCATCCTGATGATTCCGTTACTTCTTTATTCAACCAGTTCTTGACAGCCCCATGAGTCTGAGTGAACCTCTCTACTTAGAATTGATTCCCGGTACCTCCTTGGGTTTTTCTGAGTTCCGCATCGAAGGCAGCAACGCTAACCATTTTTTATATCTCTTCTTACTGTCTGTATCTTTATGGTTTCTTTTCTGCAGTTTTGTGCGGATGGGCACGGTACGTCTCAAATTTCACCGATGAAAACCTTACGCAGTTTTGTTTCCATGGAGGGTAAGGTACCATACCATTCAGCCACGAAGGCGGCCTGCAACCTGAAGACATGTATGTACGTCTAGGTCTGGAAAGCCGAATGTTTCGCCACAGGCGATATCCCAACTGGAACATTGATATCATCGTGGACAGAAACCTATGAAGAAATGGGTCATGAAGCCACAAACAGTTGGCGAAATACGAAGAATTATACACTATTAAGTAAGGTGGTTCGGGGTAGAAAACCTTAGTACGTCCGGTTAAATCTAGCACGCAACGGCTGTCATGTGACGAAAGGAAATTGGCTGAAAATACAGTGATGAGCCAAAACGTTATGACCACTTGTTTAATAGCTTGTTTGTCCATCTTTGGAACGAAATACATCACTGATTCTGCTTATCAGGGATCCGACAATTTGGTGATGGGTTTGTGGAGATATGTGGCATTAGATGGCTACGCACAGGTCATATAATTCGCGTAAATAACGGGCCGCTGATTTGCGTACGCGGTGACGACACGCGATAGTGGCCCAGATGGGTTCCATGCGTTTTACGGGGTGATTATAATGAATGTTAAAGTTACAAAACGCTGTAGAAATAACATCACAGGTCAGAATGACATCCAATTGCAACGGAATATAATCAGAGAAGGGGGAAATATATGGCAAAAGAAAAAAAATAGTGTGAAAATTGATCAATAGATGGCGCTGTGTCAGAATACGTAAATGAAAACACCTGTCATGAGCACGACCTACTGAAAGTTGGTATAAACACGCCAGTACAAGGCTTTTTCTCCTTTCGCGTCTGCGATGTTCGCCATGACTGTCTTGTAAAGCTGTACTACAAGAATGATGACTGTACACACGTTGCTTTGCAGAAGTTCCGGACAGTGAAGTGTTTGAAAAAAGACGTTGATCCGATGATTTCCATGTGTCTGGAGAAGCCGGCCTGAGTGGCCGAGCTGTTCTAGGCGCTACAGTCTGGAACTGCGCGACCATTACGGTCGCAGGTTCGAATCCTGCCTCGGGCATGGATGTCTGTGATGTCCTTAGGTTATTTAGGTTTAAGTAGTTCTAAGTTCTAGGGGACTGATGACCACAGCAGTTAAGTCCCAAAGTGCTCAGAGCTATTTCAACCATTGTCTGGAGAAAGTGATTCGGAAATTAGAAACACGGGTTCTTTTGGTGTGCAACATGGGAGGAAACGAATTGATTCCACGTCAGTGGAAGCAGTGGCCACAGCAATGCAGGAGGAGACGAGTGGTGGTGTGCAAAGGTGTAGTGCACGGAGAATTGCCCGAACATTGGACATACGCGTGATCACGGTGCGTTAAATCCTACGAAACATCCTTCTTTGCTATCCATTCAAAATTACCCATGTGCACGAGTTGCTTCCTGTTGACCCTGCCAGCAATAGACACCTTTTACTTTAAACTTTCTTGCTCACAAAATAAGTGGACAATGTTTGGCAGTGGAATTTTTGGACGCCTCCATCTTGCAGGATATGTCAATACACAGTTTTGTCAAATATGGACAACGGAAAATCCACACGCAAATCTACCAGTACCACTTCATCCTGAAAAGGACACAATGTGGTGCGGGCTTACGGCATCATTTATCATAGGGCCATATTTTTTCGAAGAGGCAGGTGCGTCCATTCCTGTTACCTGTACCGTCACTGGTAAGCGCTATGAGAGTCTTTTGCGCAGCCACGTCATTCCAGCTCTCCAACAGCGTGGGTATGTGGATGGGAACATTTTTATGCAAGGCGGCGCACATCCGCACATTGCAAAACAAATTAAGCAACTGGTGAAACGCCATTTCGGAAATGCTAGAACTATCTGGCGCCATTTCCCTACAGCTTGCCGGCCGGAGTGGCCGCGCGGGTCTAGGCGCTGCAGTCTGGAGCCGAGCGACCGCTACGGTCGCAGGTTCGAATCCTGCCTCGGGCATGGATGTGTGTGATGTCCTTAGGTTAGTTAGGTTTAGTTAGTTCTAAGTTCTAGGCGACTGATGACCTCAAAAGTTAAGTCGCATTGTGCTCAGAGCCATTTGAACCCTACAGCCTGGCCGTCCCGATCACCTGATCTTAATCCGTGTGACTTCTGGCTGTGGAGCTATATGAAAGATGTTGTGTTCAGTGTTCCGACTTCAAACTTAGCTGCATTGAAGGCACGCATTGCGCAACACAATCTGAACGGGACCCCGGAAACACTTCGATCAGTTGTGGAAAACGCTGTTTCTCGATCACAAATTGTTGCAGAAAACGGTGGACAGCATACTGAACATATTTTGCGACAGCCACACGGAAATTAATAGTCCCATTTGATTTTGATTGATGCTTTTTATACAGTTTTTGGACTGAGGACAATTAAAAACCGATGTAATAGATGCTTTTTATGCGGTTTTTTGAGCTGAGGACAATTAAAAACCGACTTTTCCCGTCCGACGTGATATGACCTTGGCGTGGTAGATGGGTTTACGTAACTAACAGAATCACACCTGTACACCCATGCACACTGAGTACGGTTTGTTTAACATCAAACTGAAACCTGGTACTTAGCAAAAGGCAGCATTCAGTGTGGATGGGGCCGTACTCGGTTACTGTTGGTTGCTCAGTTTTTTTTCAAAAGTCACCTACACTTTATTTGAAAACAATTGCAAATATGGTTGACAATTTTTTTTTTGTCATCAGTCTACTGACTGGTTTGATGAGGCCCGCCATGAATTCCTTTCCTGTGCTAACCTCTTCATCTCAGAGTAGCACTTGCAACCTACGTCCTCAATTATTTGCTTGACGTATTCCAATCTCTGTCTTCCTCTACAGTTTTTGCCCTCTACAGCTCCCTCTAGTACCGTGGAAGTCATTCCCTCATGTCTTAGCAGATGTCCTATCATCCTGTCCCTTCTCCTTATCAGTGTTTTCCACATATTCCTTTCCTCTCCGATTCTGCGTAGAACCTCCTCATTCCTTACCTTATCAGTCCACCTAATTTTCAACATTCGTCTATAGCACCACATCTCAAATGCTTCGATTCTCTTCTGTTCCGATTTTCCCACAGTCCATGTTTCATTACCATACAATGCTGTACTCCAGACGTACATCCTCAGAAATTTCTTCCTCAAATTAAGGCCGGTATTTGATATTAGTAGACTTCTCTTGGCCAGAAATGCCTTTTTTTTTGCCATAGCGAGTCTGCTTTTGATGTCCTCCTTGCTCCGTCCGTCATTGGTTATTTTACTGCCTAGGTAGCAGAATTCCTTAACTTCATTGACTTCGTGACCATCAATCCTGATGTTAAGTTTCTCGCTGTTCTCATTTCTACTACTTCTCATTACCTTCGTCTTTCTCCGATTTACTCTCAAACCATACTGTGTACTCATTAGACTGTTCATTCCGTTCAGCAGATCATTTAATTCTTCTTCACTTTCACTCAGGATAGCAATGTCATCAGCGAATCGTATCATTGATATCCTTTCACCTTGTATTTTAATTCCACTCCTGAACCTTTCTTTTATTTCCATCATTGCTTCCTCGATGTACAGATTGAAGAGTAGGGGCGAAAGGCTACAGCCTTGTCTTACACCCTTCTTAATAGGAGCACTTCGTTCTTGATCGTCCACTCTTATTATTCCCTCTTGGTTGTTGTACATATTGTATATGATCCGTCTCTCCCCATAGCTTACCCCTACTTTTTTCAGAATCTCGAACAGCTTGCACCATTTTATACTGTCGAACGTTTTTTCCAGGTCGACAAATCCTATGAAAGTGTCTTGATTTTTCTTTAGCCTTGCTTCCATTATCAGCCGTAACGTCAGAATTGCCTCTCTCGTCCCTTTACTTTTCCTAAAGCCAAACTGATCGTCACCTAGCGCATTCTCAATTTTGTTTTCCATTCTTATGTATATTATTCTTGTAAGCAGCTTCGATGCATGAGCTGTTAAGCTGATTGTGCGATAATTCTCGCACTTGTCAGCTCTTGCCGTCTTCGGAATTGTGTGGATGATGCTTTTCCGAAAGTCAGATGGTATATCGCCAGACTCATATATACTACACACCAACGTGAATAGTCGTTTTGTTGCCACTTCCCCCAACGATTTCAGAAATTCTGATGGAATGGTTGACAATAAGGAACAATTATAAAATTTGACTGCTAAGATACAATGTCTAATAAAAAATTTCTTAAGCAAGTTGTACTCATGGCTGAAGTCTTTATTGACCAGAAATTCTACTTATTTTTTGGCTGAAGGCCCCAATAGTGACAACTCAAAAAACAGTTTTATGGCTGAACGCCTGGATAGCAAATTCTTAAAGACGATTTAAACTTCTCCTACCGGTACTAAATTATTATAAAAAAGGACACTCATCAGATTTTCACTATTAAGAGACAATATTTAATTAAAATTCTTAAGATAAATTGCATTCATGGCTGAAGGCCTTATTGACAATCATCACAATCTGACCAAATCAAGAGAGAAGTGGGCCTCAGACAGTGCTCAAAGGATCGACCTGGGAAAGTCGCTCAACTTCGTAAACGATAAGACAGGCAACTAAGAGTTGTATTCACCTAATCGGATGGCAACACAAACCAGTGACAGTTTAAACGCAGGCCAACACTCTTGCAACATCTATCTAACGTCTGACAATCAACACAATGATGGAATAGCTCAGGCAAGGTGGAACTGGCGGTGTTTAGAACTTCCAGAAGCAGAAGGACCCTCTACAACCAAAGTAGTCCAATAGAAACAAATAACTGAACCACAATCAAGGAGGCTGTCGAACTACACGCCCTACCGGACAGCAGCGGCAAGGCGAGGAAAGGTAAACTGCTGCGAAAATACGCTAACCTCCAGGGCAGGTAACTGGGGCGTTGGCGGCCACTAGGCAGAAAAATACCGCTGGTTGAACTTCATCAATACACACAAGGAATTCAATGATTAATAATAAAAGACACTCCACTCGTTGTTCTTCATCTCAGCGACCCTGTGAGCAGCAACACGCGAACAAATGGTGTGATCCCAACATAGTGGAGGTTTCACTACTGGGTTAATGTTCACTCAACTCAAACGTCCTGGGTCCGGTGGACAACGAAGATGTGGCCCTCGCAACTACAGCCCCTCGATGCATCAGTGCCTGTGTGTCACCAGTGGTCCCGGCATGTCTTCGCACTGCCGGGCCTCACTGCTGCTCCGTCCCAACCGAACTACCCGACACACTCTGACCCAGAAAAACTTGACAGCCTTCAAAAGACAGTACTAGGCTACTAGATATCGATAACCGCTGCTGCTGACACTTGCGGACGGACAATGCTAGCGCCAGTAAACACGAGAAGAAACGAGACCCCACTATCAAAAATTGTTCAAATGGCTCTGAGCGCCATGGGACTTAACAGCTGTGGTCATCAGTCCCCTAGAACTTAGAACTACCTAAACCTAACTAACCTAAGGACATCACACACATCCATGCCCGAGGCAGGATTCGAACCTGCGACCGTAGCAGTCGCACGGTTACGGACTGCGCGCCTAGAACCGCGAGACCACCGCGGCCGGCAGACCCCACTATCCCTATTACATAATGCCAACCTACGAAGGGCACCAACGAGCTGCAACACGGCTCAGAAATGTACACCTTAGGCATTGTTGTATGATTCATTTGTAATATGTAGTCAACCGCTCTTAAATTATAATGCTTACAGGGCTATCTATTGCTACATTTTGCAACTATTTATTTTTATTGTGCCATACTTTTCCCCCTTCTCTGATAATATTCCATAGCAATTTGACGTCGTTCTGACCAGTGGTATTATTTGTACAGTGATTTGAAAGTTTAACTTTTAATTATAATCACCCTGTACATTAGGCGAATTTGGTCGCAAGAAATCAACGCGATATCTCCACAATGCTCCTCAAAGCACTGGAGCACGTTTCTGGGTCCGAGACATGGACAACTCTACTACTGAAATCTGGCATCACCGTTGGGGAAGACATCAAGCATGAAGGGATGCAGGTGGCTCGCAGGTGTCAGCATGTTTCCGACTACTACCACAGGTCCATGCAAGCCCAGGAGAATGTCTACCATAGCGTAATACTTGATTTCGCAAGCCTGCATCCATGGCGCGCTGAATCTTTCGAGCCGCCGTTCACCTCGACGACGGCGTTTGAGGAGACGATTATCGACTTACAGTAGCAAAAATGTGGTTCACCCGAACGCGTTATTGTAACCTAGATAAACACGAAACCCACACCCTCCGCAGTAGTACAACTTTATATGCCAATTAGCTCCGCAGAAGATGAAGAGATTGAAGAAATGTACGATGAGATAAAAGGAATTATTCAGATAATTAAAGAAGACGAAAATTTAATAGTCATGGGAGACTGGAAATCGACAGCAGGAAAAGGAAGAGAAGGAAACACAGTAGGTGAAAAAATGGCTCTAAGCAGTATGGGACTTAACATCTGAGGTCATCAGTCCCCTAGACTTAGAACTACTTAAAGCTAACTAACCTAAGGACAACACACACATCCATGCCCGAAGTAGGATTCGAGCTTGTGACTGCAGCAGCAGCACGGTTCTGGACTGAAGCGCCTAGAACCACTCGGCCAGAGGGACCGTTATAGCACATGAATATGGACTGGAGGAAAGGAACGTAGAGGAAGTGGGCTGGTAGAACTTTGCGCAGAGCATAATATTACTATAGTTAGCACTTGGTTCAGGAATCATGAAATAAGGGTTGTAACAACGAAAATACAGATAAAAATACCTTCTACACCATCAAAAATTTTCTGTCGTTCAATATCCGTTGATAACGTGTACTGTAATTCTAATTCTGAACGTGTAGGCTTAGTTACAGAAACTATATTTAATATGTAATGGTTGTAATAGTGTATTTATTTCTGCATGTATGTAATATATTGTAATTATAATGCAAATATTGTTAATAGCTGGGTAATAGCCAAGGAAACTTTAATTTTAATGTATCGATAGCAACGACGAAATGGCAGTCATTGTGCCATTGTTTATCTCTGGGTATGGAGAGTCTCTGTCGCGTTACAGAGCAGAGAGGAAGCAGAGCAACTTGTGTCATGAAAGTGCGGAAGTGTTTGTTGGGCGCTCCCGCCAACGCTCTGCGCCAGTGCAGGCGCACCTGATTCGGTAACCAACGAGTATTGAGAACACGGTAGGTGAGAACAGGCGGGGGACGCTGCAGTTCTAACTATTGCCTGTCCTGTAATTATCCGTGGCTCTGGGGTTCTCAAACAGCAGCAGTAACAACAGTGGCACCTCAGCATTGTCGTCGGCTACTGAAACGTCCCCTTAGAAAGATTAATGAATTACTGTGCTGATAAACCTCTTCCGTTATTTGATTTTCAAACAGCTGAGCAGAACTGAACGTGCTTTGACATTTCTCTCTTTACTTATTCTGATCATCACTAAACTGACACACAATATTTTTAGCGCAACGCAATCTGACTTTCAATAATCCCTACAAAAGAATGGCCCTGACTGACAATAACCTATACCTTTCATGAATCACTTACCTCATAAAAATCTTCGTTACTCGAACTACTGCAATACAGCGAGCGCCAATACTGCCAGCTAAATAAAAGATTCTAACTACTGAAGGCACTAACTACTGATAGCCATAGTTAGCAAATGAAAGATTTTAATAGAGAACAAACAATGTATTTACCTTAATAGTGTTCAAAAGTCATCATATATGTATCAGTTCATGATATCCAGTATTACAAATTTACTGTCTCTGATGGACAGATCGCCCGCTCTCAAAATTCTGCCATCTCTCTCCCCACATCCACCACTGCTGGCGGCTCACCTCCAACTGCGCAACGCTACGCGCTGTTCACATCCAGCTGCCCAACACTACAATAGCGACTGGTCCAACAATGCCAACCAGCCACAGACTTCACACAGTGTCAGTGATTTTCATACAGAGCGCTACGTGGCGTTACCAACATAAAACCTAAACAGCCTACTTACACTACATTCTTCGTCGTTCGCACAGCTACAACACCGTGAGGCTGTTAAATGACAAAGTATAACTAGTATTGTGATTACGTAGGCTTTACCGGCGTAATAAGTCTTGAAAGTCTCTTCGGGTTTGCTGCCGGATCCTAAAATCAACTTGACTCGATATTTCGGCGATCCAACTGGTCGCCATCTTCAGGAAAATGCTGCTTTTGCTGATGAGTCCCGCTGAGAACACAGAGGGGACTCATCAGCAGAAGCAGCATTTTCCTGAAGATGGCGACCAGTTGGATTGCCGAAATATCGAGTCAAGTTGATTTTAGGATCCGGCAGCAAACCCGAAGAGACTTTCAAGTCTTTGAATAGTACTGTACAGGAATTACCCAGTTGCTTTCCTTTCATAAAGTGTGACTGACCTGAATAATAACCTGCACTAGTTAAAACTTTTGGGGCACTTGTGTTGTCATTACCCTCAGCTGGATCCCTTTCCTTTCCATGCAGTCACCGAGTGTCGTAAAAATGTGAAAACTGATTAACAACTGACTGCCAGTTTTGTCTGTTTGCCAATGACCACCTTCAGTCTAAATTTTCTGCCTCAGTATCTGTTCATTCTTGTACTGCATAACAGAGGCTTAACTAATTTGCTATTCTGAGTATTAAATTCATTCACTTAAAGTAACGTACAATTTCACTGGCAAAACTAATAACTAAAGGTACAGTACAAATTAAGAGTGCGCATTTTCAGTTATTCTGTATTTAGCTTAGCAAGTGGGTTTTGATGGCTTGGTATGTATTTCATTGCTGTTATATTAAAAGTAAAATCATTTGCTCATTTGCTTGAAGTAAATTTAATTCAATTTCTGAATAATCAGTAAACTGCTTGCCTTTTTCTAAATTTCGCTTTGTTTCATTGTGGCTACTGAAGTCATTTTTTAGGTAACAGAGTACAGCCAGTCGTTTATTGAACCAGTAATTTAATTTAACTTTACTTTCAAAATTTAGTACTTCAGTATAAGTTACAACGAATTCAGTTCTTTCTGATTCATTTATTTTCACATGAACTGTTGTGTTGTGGAAAAGTGTGACAATCTTCTGTTACCATGCCAGTGATTATTAGTTAAATTTCTTTGTCATTACCTGTCTTAAGCTTCCGGAGTTTCAATGCGCTAGTGGACTGGCTGCAGCTTACTACAGTTTACTTATCCCTTTTTTAGCTAATCAGTATTTTATTTGTATTTTCAGTATTTTTTTGTGAAATATTACGTGATACCTTGTTCCCCCCTGTGTGGTTCGTGAGCGATTGCACTATACTTTACCCATTTCAAAATTATCATCAGTATTTAGATTAGGTTAGGAGTAGATTCGTCCTTAAGAAGTGTCTGTTGTACACTTTCCTGCTGTTAACCTGTATTATTTTCCATCGGTAGCTACAACTTTACTCACCGCAAAATTTCATGAGTCATACGCGGTCGCGGTCAACTATAATGCAATCCCGTAGGCCGATTAGGAAGGGGGAGGTCACAGGCTGTATGTGAGGAAGAGACCTGGAGACACTGGAAAGTTTCAGATAGATTATATAATGGTAAAAATGAGATTTCGAAATCAGATTTAAATTTGTAAGACGTTTCCAGCTGCAGTTGTGAACTCTGACCACAATTTATTGAATATGAACTGTAGATTAAAACAGAAAAATATTGCTAAAAGGTACCAAATGAAAATATGGGATCTCTATGAACTAAATGAACTACAAGTTGTTGGGAGTTTCAGAGGGACCATTGGGGAACGATTGACAAGAACAGGAAAGGAATACAGCAGAAGACGAATAAGAGCTTTGAGAGATGAAACAGTGAGGCAGCAGCGGATGAAATAGGTAAAAAGATGGGGCCCAGTAGAAATCATTGGGTAACATGAGAGATATTGAATTTAACTGATGAAAGGAGAGAATATGAAAAAGTGCATTAAACGAAGCAAGCGAAAAAGCATACAAACGTCTAAAAATGAGTCTGACAGGAAGTGCAAAATGGCTAAGCAGGGATGGCTGGAGGACAAATGTAAGGATTCAGAAGCATATATCGTTAGGGGAAAGATAGATACCATCTACAGGAAGAATAAAGGAGGCCTTTCGAGAAAAAGGAAAGCTAAAAGACGGAAGGAGTTCAAATGGTTCAAATGGCTCTGACCACTATGGGACTTAACATCTGTGGTCATCAGTCCCCTAGAACTTAGAACTACTTAAACCTAACTAACCTAAGGACATGGCACACATCCATGCCCGAGGCACGATTCGAACCTGTGACCGTAGCAGTCGCGCGGTTCCGGACTGAGCGCTTAGAAACGCGAGACCACCGCGGCCGGCACGGAAGGGGTATACGGAGAGTCCATGGAAGTGAGATATACTTGAGGGCAATATTATATAAATGGATGAGGACGCAGATGAAGTTGAGATGGAAGACATGATATTGTGAGAAGAATCTGACAAAGCACGGAAAGACCTCACTCGAAACAAGGTCACGAGAGTAGTCAACATTACCTTGGGACTACTGATAGCCTTGGGAGAGTCATGACAAAACTCTTACATCTGGTGAGAAAGATGGATGACACAGGCGAAATACCCTCAGACTTCAAGAAGAATATAACACTTTCAATTCCAAAGAATGCAGGTGCTGACAGGTGTGAATATTACCAAACTATCAGTTTAATAAACCATTCCTGCAGAATACTAGCACGAATTCTTTACAGAAGAATGGAAAATGTAGGAACGCGCAAGGCAATACCGACACTACGACTTCTCTTAGAAGATAGGTTAAGGAAAGGCAAACCTACGTTTACAGCATTTATAGACTTAGAGAAAACTTTTGGTAATGATGATTGGAATACTCTTTCAAATTCTAAAGGTATCAGGGGTAAAATACAGGGAGTTCAAGGCTGTTTACAATTTTTACCGGAATCAGGTGGTAGTTATAGCAGTCAAGAGGCATGAAAGAGAAGAAATGGTTCAGAAGGAAGCGAGACAGGGCTGTAGCCTATCCCCGATCTTATTCAATCTGTACACTAAGCAAGAAAGAAAATTTTGGAGTAGGAATTAAAGTCCAGGGAGAAGTACTAAAAACTTTGAAGTTTGCCAAGAACATTGCAATTCTGTCAGACACAGTAAAGGACTTTGAAGAGCAGCTGGACGGAATGGACACGGTCTTGAAACCAGGATAGAAGATGAACATCACCAAGCTAAAGGAGGGTAACGGAATGTAGGCGAATTAAATCAAATGATACTGAATAAACTAGGTTATGAAACGAGACACTTTCAGTAGTAGATGAATTTTGCTATTTGGGATGCCAAATAACCGATGATGGCCGAAGTAGGCATGATATAAAATGTAGACTAGCAAAAGCAAGAAAAACGTTTCTGGAGAAAAGAAATTTGTTAATGTCGAATATATATTTAAGTGTCAGGAAGTCTTTTTGAAAGTATTTGTGTGGGGCGTAACCATGCATGGAAGTGAAACATGGACGATAAATAGTTTGGAAGTGAAGAGTACAGGTTTTGGAATGTGGTACTGCAGAGTATGCTGAATATTGGATGGGTAGACCATGTAAGTAATGAGGAGGTAATGAATAGAACTCAGGAACAAGAAAATTTATGGCACGATCTGAATAGAAGAAGGGATCGTTTAATAGGACACATTGAGACATCAAGGGATTAACAATTTAGCATTGTAGGAAATGGGAGACCAAGAGATGAATGCAGTATGCAGATTCAGGAAGATGTAGGCTGTAGTAGCTATCCACAGATGAAGAGGCTTGCGCTGGATAGAGTAGTATGGAAAGTTGCATCAAACCTGTCTTCGGACTGAAGACCACAACAACAACATCCACATATGCAGATAAATGGCTCTGAGCACTATGGTACTAAACTGCTGTGGTCATGAGTCCCCTAGAACTTAGAACTACTTAAACCTAACTAACCTGAGGACGTCACACACATCCATGCCCGAGGCAGGATTCGAACCTGCGACCGTATCGGTCGCGCAGCTCCAGACGGTAGTGTCTAGAACCGCTCGGCCACTCCGGCCGGCTATGCAGCTAAATGCACCAACAAAATTATGTCATGGTCCCAGGGGATATGTCACGAACACTAAGGTGCATGAAAACCTTCCACATCGTGTATGAAGTTTAAATTTATTACTTCTTTTCTTCTAACTCTTAGCAACATATTTCGGAGACAGTATTCACATATACCGCTGATTGTATATACAAAAATACATCCTTGCACGACACATTCTTCAGGATATGACGTCATAACACTGAGAAGTATGAAAAACTTCCATATCATGCATGCATTTTTAATACGTTTATTCGCTACTACTAACACACTCCTACAGTCGAGTCATCTTATGAAGAGGCGTCGCCATATAGACATTTACAAAATTGAGTTGTAGACACATGAAGCAGCTGTGCTTATATATTTGCACAGTATGCCTATTTCTTTATACGTTCATTTCATAATTTTATTACCACGAATACACAGAAATGAAATTTTTTCGATACTACACTAAAAACGCAGTTAATTTTTTGTTTTCGTTTCCAGCAGAAAACGGGAAAAACAAATATCCGGGTAATGCAGTGTTTGGACGCTAACTTACACGCAGATTCGTATATGACCGGGATACCAGGAACGTGAGCTCTCCAATAAGACATGTCATTTCATACATCCGCAAACACAGGGAGGCCGAACTTCTACCCACACTGTCATCTTTTGGTATTACTTTTTAATCTTTGTCTGTATAAAATTCTGGCTTTTTTGGCCCAGTCAGTTTTGTCACTATCACAAACTACTATTTCGCTGCTTTAAACGTTAATTTTAATCATTTGTGTTCTAGACACGCCCCTGGTTGGTAATAAGTGAATGGTACTGAATGTTTGCAATGTGAGCATGATTCCACTTAGCACACATAAAGCAGTTTGAACCCAACCTGCAAGGAAACGTGCTATTGCTCACCAATGGTTAGGCTTCAGAAGAATAGCTGCCAACAGCATTTCTAAAATATGCCAATGACGTAGGAAGGGGGCCTCTTGCTAAGAATAGATAACAACTATTCCCTGTAATTGTGTATATTGGAACCACCTTTGCACATGTTGGGTCATTGCAATGCAGAAGAGCAATCTCACGTATTGGCTGTTCAGAAAAGGGACTCCTGATATTAAATTTTTCAAATAACATAAAATGTAAACGATCAATAATGTCACAAAATTTAGGATAGTTAATTATTTCAACTGAGAGAAAGACTCTCTAGTGGAAGACTGTCCTAATGTCGAGCTGAACAGTGTTACTGGCTGTAACAAATTTTATTCTTTCCTCACAAACACGAAGGAAATACATTAATTTCTGGAAATACTACAAGGAGGACAGGTATTCCTACTCTGAGCTTCGTATTACTGGAGTAAAAACTGGCTTGTGACATGACATTTACATTTAATGGCATGCTTCATTCTTTACTTTGTTTTGCACAGTGTCGTCAGCTTGCCTACTGTCGTGTGTCGTCTGATCTGTAAAGCTATGAAAGTCCTATACTGATCCTGGCTGATTCTATATCAGGAAACGTTAACTTGACCCTAGTCTGATTTTTATGACTGAGTACATGCATAAGGCTGGCACACTATTATGTTACTCTGCCCTACCTGTTCTCGCAAGAATTTAACTATATTGATTCTCTTCGTTCTCTGCTCAGGAGATTCACAGAAAGAATTCAGCCAGCTTTTGCCTGAATTTTGGATCCGGGTGAACAAAGTGTTCACACCAATATATCTCCTTTCCCTGTTGTCACGTCAGAGAGGGGTGCCCTCCGGACCGCACTTGATGACATCTCAAGGTAAAGTGCCTGTCGCAGTGGACAGTTGCATGTCTCCTTAGTCTAGCTTCCCTTCCCTCTACAATGGGGTTGGACACTGGATGGAATGGCCAATGGCAGTCGCTCTTTCATTTTTAGTGGCTGTGGCTGCCTAATCAGCAAATGTCTTAATAAGTACGTGTTGTGTAATTGGCTGGTTCATTCAAGTGAATAGCCAGGTACGTGACCCCCTCATTAACACTTCATCATCCACAAGAGTGGTAAGTTACGTCCTCACGCGCTGCTCATGTGATATACTGTTCTTACCCCAGTTCTCTGCCGTACCTGTCACCTGCACTTGACCTTGACTAGACCGTCGCTCTGCAGGCTATTGTGTCACAGTGTGGCTAACTAAAACTGGCTTCCCCTCCATTGTTGCTTCCACCCTGTTTCTACCTAACTTAAACATGCAAATTTATTATGTAAGGGAGTTATTCTCATCATTCTCGATGCCATGCGTATTATATTTCAAACAAGTGAAATATACACACAAGTGAAATATACACACAAAAACCCATCCCATGTTGCAAAACCAGTGTACTGCAACACTATAAATGGCATTTAAGACTGAGGCAACTGACGTGTATGGTGCCCTCAATTTTGACGCCTTACATATGTGTCCCCTTCCACTTCAGTTTTATGCTGAGGTAATCAGTGGATGAGCATTGATTAAGTACAGCACAAAATTGCATACCAACTTATATGACATCAACTGTCTACTCACATATTGTCCAGATCATTTCTAAATGTCAATGCTTAATCTCATTGCTTCTAAAAATGTACTCTTGATTGGCTTTACAATTATTAATTTAAATTCCTTTACAATCCTTCTGCAGAATTTACTCCTTGAAAGACTTGAGAATTAAAAAGTAAAAATTCTTGAAAAATCATTCTACAAATATAACTTTTTGAATATCTTTCCACTTATGTAATAGAAGTGAACAAAAAATGGAACAGAAAATGCTGAATGCTATTAGCTTGACTCTTTCTCAGTTAAAGATGAAATTATAATTAGGATGATTATGCAAGTGAAATGAAGACAAGGATACATCTCTCCCACAATATGTAACTAGTCTATTTCTCAACCACTAACTCTTATTGCATCAGAAATTGTTCTACTTCTTTTTAACTTTCATAAACATTTACTGTTTTTAAAGTTCCATTGAAATAAACACACATATAAGTATTTCTACGTTCTTTTCAGTGTTTTATCTTACACCTGCAAAAGTTAAATATAGTTCCCTTAAAATGATTAATAGAAATTCTTTAACATCATGTACCTATTGAACTATTACTGTAACTAATAACCAATAATATTCAAATTTACATACACTGATATATTACATTTCAAGAACATTTGTTACACAATGAATTGGTTCTGTGACCTAATGATATAACAACAATATACACGTCTATATACACTTGACATAAATTGTTACATATTAAATTTCAATGAATATTCAATAATTTGGTGTCCTTCAAATATTGTTCTCATAAATTTACATTTAAACACTTTGCACATCTGTTTTCCCATGAGTGGGTTTCAGTTTGTTTGTATTAACATGAGTTGTTCTCAGTTTGTTTGTGGACTAGTCACACATTATTTTGTTTCTTCACAACTCTGCTGTGGCGTTGCAATGATGTCATACTTTTCCATCAAAGTCATGTTCATGAAGAATTTGCCACACATTATTGAGATGCAGAGAGTGTGAGAGGTTATTTACTCTGCTGACTCTGTGTGTATGAGTGTACGTTGGTTAGCTCTGGTGCAGGACTGATTCTCGCCGATATAATGGTTGGATGCAGTGCTTGTCTCCATCAGTGATGCTCATGTCAACTTCCGATCAGAAATTAAGTGCTTTCTTGCTTCCCATGGGTGGTTATTGTGTTCATAGTAATGACACGATAATGGAGACTGAGCATTTTATTTTCATTGAAAGTGATTATAAAATTATTGGTCATTCTAGGATGGAATAGAAAGGTAATCTTGCACTTTTGGCCCATCTTGTCTCTTCTCTTATCTTCTGCAATGATCTTCTTTTTTCCTTCTACCTCGACTATCTTGTTCTCTTCTCTGCAACATGTGTGAGAAGGATTATGACAAAATTTATTAGGGTAGTATTGGTATGGATATTAAATTAAATTTCGTCGATGTTCATTTCCCATTTCACATCTGTTTGTTTTTCTGTGGAGCAGCATGCGGCATGAGCACTGCATGCATAGACAGCCAATTCTTGGGCCTGGGCCAGCCTCAAGACAAAACTTCTGTCCGCTTTGTCCCTTTGTTCATTGCTTGTGAGTTAGTCAATCTGCGTGACCTTGCATAGCTCGTTTTTGCGCACTTTTCCCTTGTCCCGTGCTGCATTCCATTACCCAAAACAGCTTTTTCTTTCTCTGCCAGACTCATCTGCTGGAAGTGCAGCAGAAACACCTTCTTTCTTCCACTTTTGGTGTTCACACTGCAACAGTGTGGTTGGTCTACCCGTTACAATCATTGTTACCTATAGCATACACACACTTACCTCTCTCTCTCTCGCCTTCTTCATGCCAAGAAACAGCTTATCACCCCTGCTGCTATGCTTGATGCATTCCATTTCCAGTGGTAGGGTGTCGTCATCTTGATGATGTGTTACAACAACGCTTTTACAAGTTATAATCATTATCTTATCTAAATTTTTAGCCTTCTGCGATGTTACCTAAAAAACGGAAATTTTTACATTTAACTATCTTTTTGTAGCCTCATCAACATTATAAATAGAGGCGTCTTTAACCTATCATAAAAACCTATGAAATTATGCTGTGTCTTTCCCATCAGCAGTACCTTTATCATTAAACACTTTTAATCTATCTACCTCATCTATTTTACAAGCAGGCTTACGTTATTTTTAAGATTACCCAGGTTTCCTCAGCATCAAAAGTGGATAGTGTGAGTGGAAATTGTTGGTGACTTGTGTGTCAGTCTCATTTTCTCCATGCAGTTAGTAATTTACCTTCCCTACACCATGCTGAACTTACTATTTAGGTTAGTGTTGTATCTAAAAATTCATTTTTGGACTCCTTTGCTTTTCTACTGTTTTCCTGTTGTTGCTTCTGTCTCTTCCTGTCTCTGTACATTTGTCTGAAACAAAAACTCCTCTAATACTTTACAGATGTTTGCTGAAGTAATCAACATCAGATCTTTTTCTTGACTCTTTATAATTTTATGAATCGCATATTTTATCCTTCTCTTTATTATATACAACTGGCCATAAACTCATCAACTCTAAACTTTATATCTTGGCCTCTATTGAGTGTGACATGAATCTATTTCTCTAAATCTCCCTAACAATTCTCCTCTCAGTTGCGTACTCTGATGCCTATAAATTCTTACAACACCTCACATGCTCCTTTGCATTGAGTGCGTAAACCCATTATAAAGACATGATCTGTCGTCACCTGCGATCAGAAACACCAATAATACATTTTTAAATAACTGGCTAATATCCTTCATCTCCTAACTAGTGAAAGAGTTTCCTACCTTACCAACATTAACCAAATGGAGTACAACTGTTTAGACACTCACATATATTTATATTCTTATGGCATCCTCATATTTCTTACACCGCCTTATATGTGTAATTTTTTTGAAGTACACAGAGACAAGAACTTCAAGATGAGTTATATAGTAAGTTATTAAATTTAACATCATATGTTAATATTTAAAAATATTTAGAACATTAGCTTCATAAATTAGGAGGCAATACATTTTTAGAGAGCAACTGGTATGAAACATTTCTGAACCTAACCATAGTATTCCTTTAGGTGACTCAGATAGTATCTATCTAATGATTTTCCTGTTTTGGGATGTACTAACTCTGCGGCATTTTTATGGATAATCTTACTAATTTATACAGGCCTCTTAATGTTGCTTTGCTGTTTAGGTCTGCAAGAAAGACGATGCGTTTTCAGCAACACCTTCTGTCCTATTGCAAATTTGCGTTTAGTAGCTGTTTTGTTAGCTTTGGTTTTTCTTGTTCTCGCTGCAGTTTGGATATTTCGTAAAGCCAAATTTACAATATTTCTGTGTTGTTCTCTTGGTACAGGAGGTATTGCTGATGATGTCTTCGCCAAATACGTTGACTACACAATTACGTGGCTCGTCTTCATTATTCTCTGGTGTCTGTCCCGTATCTGTGGGTTCTTCTTCTTGCTCCTCCTCCGTCGGTTCCCAATCAGTATCGTCCCAGCTGGCTGCTTGCGGCTGACTGCGCGATGTTTCATGCTGAGACTGTGTTCCCCCTTCTCTCTTCTGCCCATATGTTTCGTAACGAAGTCGTCTTCTATTAGGACTGGGCAGTCATCCGAACAGTCCACATCTCCGTCTTCTTGTCAATTCTTCGACTTCACTGGGTTAGACTCTCTAATTTCTTTCTCATCTTGGTGTTCGCTAGAATCATGTGCCTTCTGTATTTCTTAGTTGTCGCATATTATACTGCTTGGTCCTGCAAAATTCTGGTTCTGCTGCTGAAATCCTCCTGATCTACTATCGTTTCCATCATTTCACCAATTCTGATTTTTTCTATTAAATCTTACTTGAAAAAATTCTTGATTACTGTTGACGAAATTACGCTGTGGTTGGTAATTTCCATTTGAATTGAAAGATCGATTCACATTGTCTTTCCCATTGGCATTTCCATTCTCATTAATAAATCTATTCCCATTCCTCAGCCCTTTTATTCCCATTATTGTCGCTCACGTTTCTATGTTTTCTTGAGTGATCTTCACTGAAAATGAATTCCAACTCATGAAGTACTCCTTTAAACGTTTGTATAATATCACAGTCCTTACCTACTAATGATTGCTGATACATGAGTGGTAATTTCATTGTGCACATTCTAATTAATTCTGTCACTGTACGGATTATTCAAACATTGGTTCCGTTTCGCCATGCCATCGAAGAATTTAACTGGACTCTTTTCTCCCGAAGTTTCGAATGATTTCTTGTGCAACAATCCATTTTTTATCCGGTTCTGCGCCTCAGCAGACCAATACCTTGTCAGAAATGCTGACTTCAGTTCCTCATACAAATTGCACGTTGACACTATCCTCTGCACGGTTTCAGCAATTGTGTCATCCATATGTCCATATATGAAATCTAATTAATGTCTTAATAGCCAAAGTTGTGGAGCATCTACTTCAAATTGATTGACAAGTGTTCTTGGGTGTTGATTATTCCAATTTTCTTTGTAATGTTGAAATTTGCGTATTGTTAGGAAATGATCATTGTCAAATTGATCTTCCGCATTCATTTGTACCGAATTCTGCTGTGGTAAGTACGAAATATTCTGTTGCTGGGTGTCGAATCATTGCAGTGGCGTACAATTGCCTGTTTCAAAGTTCGAAGTAACTTGTGGCATATTTCGCCTGTCCTGTAACGTTTGCTGTACCAGCGGCAAATACTGTGTCGTAGCATAACTTTTACCAGCTTGTATTGCCTGCAGTGGTGTAATAAATGGCATCTTTTGAACCCCTCATGCATAAAATTCGGTGTTGGGCTCATCTGTTTCTCATATTTTTTCGGCGTCTCATGGTTGCTTTGTGGCGTGGGTGCACCTGGTACTAATGATATTATGTTCTGCAGAAGCTCCTGCGCCGTACTCTCTTTTTCCTGTGAATTATCTACACGCGCCTGTAATTGTTCTGTGTTCTGCGACGTGCATTCGGCTTGCTTTATTAAAGACACTGAAGGTACCTTTACTTTCTTAAGTACGTCCGTTTCGTGTCCTACCACCGACTCTATAGACGCAATAGATTTTGAAATATCACTGCCACAGCCCACTCGTGCTTCTTTTGTTTGCTTCAGTTCGCTACGAAGCTGCGCGAATTGTTGTGCGTTTATCACGGTTATTTTGCCAATACTGCTGTCAAACCTCTTCAGCACGGCTTTTGTCACTCTTTTCTGGATGTGACTGTCTTCAACTATCTGGTATACTTTGCTCGTAGCTTTCCATGCAAATAAATCAACATGCTGGTTGACTTTTTCTACCTCCGTTTCTGTTTCTGAGCACAACTTATTGAACTCCGTATGTTTCTGCCATTAGCGACCTGATTTCTCCTCGCAATTCTTTGGCCTCTTTACGAATCGTGTCTAATTGTTCATCAATACGAATACGCGTATTTTGGATTTCTCTGCCTATATCCTGTATCCGTGCCTCTGTCTTCACACTCGATTCCTTAACCTATGCTTCTGTCTTCGCACTCGATTCGTTTATTGCTCTGTTCATATCTACCCTAGATTCCTGTACCCCTGCCTCAGTCTTCTGACTCAAATGCTTATAACTTCATTCGAATCCTGTATCGCAAGGAATAAATGTTGGAATATTGTGGACATTCTGGAACATTCATTCCATCGTCTGCAGCTCTCGGAGACACTTTTTCGCAATGGTTACTATTGATCTTACTTTCTGAATATATTACAGGATCAGCTGAACCTCCTTCTGTCTCCCTGCACTGACATATGTGGACTGAATCTACTCACGTTCTCTAATAGTTCTTCCATCTGCGCATCATCAGATTCTGGTTCCGTTTCGCTGGAATTTTCTGCCTGTCTGTGACTACCGCCATTACTTCAAGTATCTATAACATTTCCACGACTTCAATCTGCACTGGGTATGGTGAAATCACATCTTCGCCGACCATTCTGTCCTGCTGTATTTCATATGAGTCACTACTTTCAAAGTGTTGCGTCTCATTTTCGTCACGATCGAGATTTCCTACTCCCTGCTTTGCCTCCATTCTGTTGCTTTCTGTCATTTCTGTCCTAACTTGTAACTGTCTTACTGTCTACGCTGCCTTGAGTGGGATCTAGCCAACATTCGATCGTATGCGTTTCCAGAAAAGCATGAAAGTACTATCTGACTCTGATTGTCTTGGTCCAGCTCCCCAATATATATCAGTCAACACGTGTCTTGGAACAAAATCCAACGTAACAACGCCGTTATAGATCGTGGAGCGAGCGCCAGCTATACAAAAATCACTACTGCTCAACTACACAAAATATTTCAGTATCATGAAATTGTATTAATTCAATTAAATAAATCAAGATAATTGAATGACATCTGCTAGTGTGTCACACATGTACTTTAAATTATGCTTCTCCTGATATATAAAAGCTCAAAGTATGAATTTTGTATTCAATCAAATCCGGTCCTTTCTCAACAATTGCTTTGTTGATTAATTCAATAATTAACCATCCCGGCAGGGTCGCCATTACATAAACACACCTCTGGTTGCTAATAAGTGAATGCTATGTTTGCATTATGTGCACGATTCCACTTAGCGTGCATAAGTCAGTTTAACCGGACCTCTAAGGAAACGTGCTGTTACTCACCAAGGTTTAGACTTCAGAAGAATAGCTACCATCAATGTTCCTAAAATGTGTCAGTGTGGTAGGAAAGACACCTTTTTGTTAGAACGGACAAAAATTATTCCTTGTAATTGTATTTATTGGAATCACTTTCGCACATGTTGGGTCATTACAATACACATGAGCAATCTCGTATCGCCCGTTCAGAAAAGGGGATCCTGGTATAAAATTTCTCAAATAACATAAAATATAAAGTATCAATAATATCAGAAAATTCGGATTAGCTAATTATTTTAACTGAGAGAAAGACTCTGGTGGAAGGCGATCCTAATGTCGCGCTGGACAATGTTACTGGCTCTAACAAATTTTGCTCCTTCCCCACAAATGTTAACCAAACGTTCCCATCAAGTGCACGAAGGAAATACATTAATTTCTGGAAATACTACAATGAGGACAGGTCTTCCTACTTTGAACTTTGCATCACTGGAGTAAAAACTGGCTTGTGACACAACATTTACGCATAATGGTGTGCTGCATTATTTACCTTGTGTTGCACAATGTCGCCGGCTTGGCTGCTGGCATGTGTCGTCGGATCTGGAAAGCTATGAAAGTCCTATACTGAGCCTGGCTGATTCTATATCAGCAGACCTACCCTACGTTTTAGTGAAGCGAAAAACGTTAACTTACCCTAGTCTGCTTTTAATGGATAAGCACACGCGCAAGGCTCGTGCACCATGCGATGCTCTGCCCTTGCAAGAATTTAACTATAATGGCTCTCCTCGTTCTCAGCTCAGGAGGTTCACAAAAGGAATTCAGCCAGCTCTTGACTGAATTTGGGATCCGGGTGAACAAAATGTTCACATCAATATATCTCCTTCCCCTGTTGCCACGTCAGAGAGAGAGGGATGCCCTCCCACCACACTCGACGACATCTCAAGGGAAAGTACCTGTCGCAGTGTGCAGCTTCCCTTCCCTCTACAGTGGGGTTGGACACTGGACGGAACAGCCAATGGCAGTTGCTCTTTCATTTCTAATAGCCATGGCTGCCCGATCAGCAAATGGTTTAGTAAGTAGAGTGTTGAATAATTGGCTGGTTCGCTCAAATGAAAATGAGGTCTTTTAGCCCCCTTATTAACACTCAATCGCGCAGAAGAGTTGTAAGTTACGTCCTCACACGCCAGTCGCGTGATATACTGTTCTTCGCCCAGTTCTCTGCCGTGCATGTCACCTGCACTTGACCTTGACTATGCTGTGACTCTGCAGGCCATTGTGTCACTGTGTGTCTAACTAAAACTGGCTTAGCATCCACGGTTGCTTCCACCCCTTTTCTTCCTAACTTAAACATGCAAATTTACGTAAAAGAGCTATTCTCATCACGCTTGATACCACGTGTATTAACTCTCATAAAGGGAAAAATACACACAAAACCCCCATGAACGATGGACATTGCCGCTGGTGGGGAGGCTTGCGTGCCTCAGTGATACAGATAGCTAGCTGTATCGTATGTTCAAACACAGCTGAGGGGCATCTGTTGAGAGTCCAGACAAACGTGTGGTTCCTGAAGACGGGTAGCAGCCTTTCCAGTAGTTGCAGGGGCAACTGTCTGAATGATTGACTGATCTGGCCTTACAACATTAACCAAAACGGTCTTGCTGTGCTGGCATTGGGAACAGCTGAAGGCAAGCCGCAATTTTTCTTGAGGGCAAGCAGTTTGACTATATGGTTCAATGATGATGGCGTCCTCGTGAGTAAAATATTCTGGAGGTAAAATAGTCCCCATTCGGATCTCCAGGCGGGGACTACTCAGAAGGACGTCGTTATCAGGAGAAACAAAACTGGCGTTCTACAGATCGGAGCGTGGAATGTCAGATCCTTTAATGGAGCTGGTAGGTTAGAAAATTTAAAAAGGAAAATGGATAGGTTAGTTAGATATAGTGGGAAGTAGTGAAGTTTGGTGACATGAGGAACAAGACTTCCGGTCAGGTGAATATAGGATTATAAATACAAAATCAACTAGGGGTAATGCAAGAATAGATTTAATGACGAAGAAAAGAAAGCGGACTGTGTAAAAATTGGGACTTTGTTCGGCCGCTGATGACCACGCAGTTGAGCGCCCCATAACCCAAATATCTTCATCGTCATTCGTAAACAGCCATTGTCCATCAATATGGGTTATCAATTTTTTGTAATTTTATAGCTAATTTTAAGTTCTTTTCATGTATTCCTCTAACTTATATCATTTCTCATATTATAGACTTGAAGGTCTGAAGACGATCGTATGATGATCGAAACCGGTCAGCTTGTAATAAACGTGTGTAGGCGATCTAGACGTTTAAACAAAATTTAGTTGTTCACTGTACTTGGTATGACCATACCAATAATAGTAGAAAGTAATCCCTTTGAATATATATGTGAGCAAAAGGTTTGCAATTACCTTGACATTGTAGCAATACTGTACCTAATTCGTACTCCAGGCCAATAGAAAACAACAAAGATAACACTGATTAATGCAATATAGCACAGCCTGAATAACTGAGAAGAAGGGAGACGAGAATGCATTAATTAACAATGCAGTTTGCTTTTATAGATTCAAACGGAGCAAGGAAAAATTGTTTCGATTTATAAAACGAATATTTATACACTTACTGCGAAAAATGACCGCTGCTACGAACTTGAAAAACTTCACATTTACGCTCCCACTTACTCTTCCTGTGCGACAGATAGTCAAAAAGTTCAATAATCACCACAAAACAAGAGAGTTACGTAACGATTTTGCATCTTTTCAAAATTACGTGTCAGGAGTTCTGCAGTCCTTGCGCTACATTACCGTGGCATGCCGCTAGAGAAACCAAAAGAAAATGGCGAACCCTACTGGTAACACGGATTACAGTGGGATAGTTCGTTTTCTGAATCTGGAGGGGAGCGACGCTGTAACGAGTCATGCAAAGCTGATGGACGTGTGCGTCAACAATGAAACATCGTATGGCACAGAGCTTCCAGTATGGTCATACAAGTCTGAATGACGAATAACGAATTGGCAGACCATCTCTCTGTGAACTCTGTGAAGAACAGGGAACTGTAAGCCAAGTGGAAAAGCTGGTAGTTTTTCGAAGACTACGATTGTCACAACTGTGGAGATAGTGGGAAAAAGTGAAAACTAGTTTTCAACATGTTGCACGACATTATGAACATGAAAAAGTTCGTCAACAGCTAGCTTCCGCGACTGCACGGACCTCCGTTGAATCGGAAATGTCAAGCTGTGTCAGGCCAATCAAAATGACTATGAATGCGTGATACATGTGTCACTATGACCCCGCGACAAAGGAACGAAGCGTGCAGTGGAAATATCTTGTTGTGTCCGTTTGGTGTGGTGGGAAAGAAATGTTCATGTAGATTTGGTAGAACGAAGTTTATTTAACAAGAGAGAATATTTCTTCCCTGACGTATGTTCTAATACAATGTAAGAATTAATCACCTGATAAAAGCAGTTACCTCTTGAATAAGGAATAAAAAATATCGAAAAGAAAGTATCTTCTCAACAAATAAATAACAGTAATACGAGCGTTGTCGAGAGACTAAGTTCTGTTCGGTCGCGAAATGGACACCATAGTTAAAACCTGATGAAGCTTTGCACAGATGCGTTGGGTAGTGTCTCTAGTATGACAGTCGACCGCATCAAGACGCTCTTTTCAGTTGTGAGCGCACTGTGAGCGAGTAAAGGTGCCTGGAACAACGACGTCTCCTGCCCTGTAGGAGGGTGTGCTGAGAGGCTTCGCCTTAATGAATGCAGCCCACCTAACACAACTGCCACGCACTTCCTTCTTCGTGGCAATTTTCAGCCGCACTCTGCAGGGGCAGTGAAGAAGCTCCTGCAGCCTTTTCAATGGGAAGTGTTCGATCACCCACAAAACAGCCCTGATTGGCTCGTCCTGAGTATCATCTCTGTTCACATGAAACGCTGGATACGAATACAACACTTGGGCGCAGACTACGCGCTATAGACCAGCGTAGAGAACTGTCGGAAAGCACAGGCGGCTACCTTCTATGAGGATGGTGTTGGAAATTTGGTATAACGCTCCGACAAATGTCAAGTCGGAGCGGCGACTACGTAGGGAGGTATCTGGAAAGTGTAGCTAACCCTAGCAAATAAAATGTTTCTGATTTCCACTGTGGTTTCCATTTAGCGACCGATCGGAACTTACTTTCTGGACCACCCTCGTATTATTAGGGAGGCCAAAGACCTGAATGAAAGCAGTCACTTCTTGGAAGAATAAATAAACATCAATATTTTCTGCAGCGTGAAGGCCTTTAGGAAGAAAACGAACACCGATAGAAAATATCACCAACTATAGTCGGCGGCAGCGTTAATGGACTCTGGCAGCGCAGATCCTAAGGAGAATGGTGCGTTGTCAACTCGGCTTAAGTGCATAAACAGCAACTACGTTACCTTTCCGCACCTTGGCTACATCGCAGACTGGCCCACCTGAATCTGCCTCATGTCTGATGAACGAGTACACTTTAGAAATAAGGTCTCTTGCCTCTTTGTGAAACACTTGGCGCCTTCTAGGTGTTTCAGCCATTAGGAGAAAACTTGCAGGATTCCAAGGATACCACAAAAAGTAGTCAGTCGTACTGTCGGGCGCATAAAACACGAGAGAACGTTCAAATATAATAGATGTTTACACGATATGGAAAGCGAAAACAGACTGAGTGCTGATTGGCTGGCAATGCTGCTGTTTACTGCACATCCCCAGCCCAGGGGCTAAATGCTGTAGCAGACTATAGTAGGTACACAATACACTACGCTAGCTAGAGTTAAGTCCTGAGAGGCCAGTCCAAAGATTTATACACTTAAACACAGTTCATTTTCAAAGTTGCAGAAAGTTACAGCGGCTATCTGATTTGGTGAAGGCTGCCGGTCTTGCTTACGAGATGAAGGCAGAGCTCACCATCTGCAGCATCGTTGACAGAACCTACTGCGGACCTTTGGTGCAGAGCCGGGTGGAGGGTTTGAGTCAGAGGCTCAGACGGTTTTGCGAGCGTGTTGGCTGCAGATTCCTTGACTGGCGCCACAGGGTGATTGGGTTTCGGGTTCCGCTGAATAGGTCAGGAGTTCACTACACTCAGCTGGCGGCTACACGGGTAACGGAGGCTGTGTGGCGTGGACTGGGCGGTTTGTTAGGTTAGAAGGCCCCGGGAAAGTAATGGGTGGGTTGCAATCTCAAAGGGTGCATGGCAAATACAGGACGTGCTTGGATCAAGGAACAGTCGGAATTGTAGTTGTAAATTGTTGTAGTAGTGCTGGGAAAGTCCCTGAGCTTCAAGCGCTAATAGAAAGCACAGAAGCTGAAATCGTTATAGGTACAGAAAGCTGGCTAAAGCCAGAAATAAGTTCTGCGGAAATTTTTGCGAAGTCTCAGACGATGTTCAGGAAAGATAGATTAGGCTGAATTGATGGTGGAGTGTTTGTGTCTGTCAGTAGTGGTTTATCTTGTAGTGAAGTCGAAGTAGATACTCCGTGCGAATTGGTATGGGTGGAGGTTATACTTAACAGCCGAACTAAGTTAATAATTGGCTCCTTCTACTGACCCCCAGACTCCGATGATATATTTGCTGAACAGTTCAGAGAAAATTTGAGTCTCGTAACAAATAAATACCCCACTCATCCGGTTATAGTTGGTGGGGACTTCAACCTTCCCTCGATATGTTGGCAAAAATACTTGTTCAAAACCGGTGGTAGGCAGAAAACATCTTCCGAGATTGTCCTAAATGCTTTCTCCGATAATCATTTCGAGCAGTTAGTCCACGAACCCACGCGAATTCTAAATGGTTGCGAAAACACACTTGACCTCTTAGCCACAAACAATCCAGAGCTAATAGAGAGCATCATGACTGATACAGGGATTAGTGATCACAAGGTCGTTATAGCTAGGCTCAATACCGTTTCTTCCAAATCCACCAGAAACAAACGCAAAATAATTTTATTTAAAAAAGCAGATAAAGTGTCACTAGAAGCCTTCCTAAGGACAGTCTCCATTCCTTACGAAATGACTATGCAAATGTAGACGAGATGTGGCTCAAATTCAAAGATATAGTAGCAACAGCAATTGAGAGATTCATACCTCATAAATTGGTAAGAGATGGAACTGATCCCCCATGGTACACAAAACAGGGCCGAGCGCTGTTGCAGAGGCAACGGAAAAAGCATACGAAGTTCAGAAGAACGCGAAATCCCGAAGATTGGCTAAAATTTACAGACGCGCGCAATTTGACACGGACTTCACTGCGAGATGCCTTTAATAGGTTCCACAACGAAACATTGTCTCGAAATTTGGTAGAAAATCTGAAGAAATTCTGGTCGCATGTAAAGTACACAAGCGGCAAGACGCAGTCAATACCTCCGCTGCGCATTGGCGATGGTACTGTTACCGACGACTGTGCCGCTAAAGAGGAGATATTGAATGCAGTTTTCCGAAATTCCTTCACCAGGGAGGACGAATGGAATATTCCTGAATTTGAAACACGAGCAGATGCTAGCATGAGTATCTTAGAAGGAGATACCTCAGGGGTTGCGAAGCAACTCAAATCGCTTGATACGGGCAAGTCTTCAGATCCAGATTGTATACCGATGGTGTTCCTTTCAGATTACGCTGATACAATAGCTCCCTACTTAGCAATCTTATACAACCGCTCGCTCACCGATAGATCTGTACCTACATACTGGAAAATTGCGCAGGTCGCACCAGTGTTTAAGAAGGGTAGTAGGAGTAATCCATCGAACTACAGACCTATATCACTGACGTCGGTTTGCAGTAGGGTTTTGGAACATATACTCTATTCAAACATTATGAATAACCTCGAAGGAAACGATCTATTGATGCATAATCAGCATGGTTTCAGAAAACATTGTTCTTGTGCAACGCAGCTAGCTCTTTATTCGCACGAAGTAATGGCCGCTATCGACAGGGGATCTCAAGTTGATTCCGTATTTCTAGATTTCCGGAAAGCGTTTGACACCGTTCCTCACAAGCGACTTCTAATCAAGCTGCGGGCCTATGGGGTATCGTCTCAGTTGTGCGACTGGATTCGTGATTTCCTGTCAGGAAGGTCGCAGTTCGTAGTAATAGACAGCAAATCATCGAGTAAAACTGAAGTGATATCAAGTGTTCCCCAGGGAAGCGTCCTGGGACCTCTGCTGTTCCTGATCTATATAAATGACCTGGGTGACAATCTGAGCAGTTCTCTTAGGTTGTTCACAGATGATGCTGTAATTTACCGTCTAGTAAGGTCATCCGAAGACCAGTATCAGTTGCAAAGCGATTTAGAAAAGATTGCTGTATGGTGTGGCAGGTGGCAGTTGACGCTAAATAACGAAAATTGTGAGGTGATCCACATGAGTTCCAAAAGAAATCCGTTGGAATTCGATTACTCGATAAATAGTACAATTCTCAAGGCTGTCAATTCAACTAAGTACCTGGGTGTTAAAATTACGAACAACTTCAGTTGGAAAGACCACATAGATAATATTGTGGGGAAGCCGAGCCAAAGGTTGCGTTTCATTGGCAGGACACTTAGAAGATGCAACAAGTCCACTAAAGACACAGCTTACACTACACTCGTTCGTCCTCTGTTAGAATATTACTGCGCGGTGTGGGATCCTTACCATGTGGGATTGACGGAGGATATAGAAAGGGTGCAAAAAAGGGGAGCTCGTTTTGTATTATCACGTAATAGGGGAGAGAGTGTGGCAGATATGACACGCGAGTTGGGATGGAAGTAATTAAAGCAAAGACGTTTTTCGTCGCGGCGAGATCTATTTACGAAATTTCAGTCACCAACTTTCTCTTTCGAATGCGGAAATATTTTGTTGAGCCCAACCTACATAGGTAGGAATGATCATCAAAATAAAATAAGAGAAATCAGAGCTCGAACAGAAAGGTTTAGGTGTTCGTTTTTCCCGCGCGCTGTTCGGGAGTGGAATGGTAGGGAGATAGTATGATTGTGGTTCGATGAACCCTCTGCCAAGCACTTAAATGTGAATTGCAGAGGAATCATGTAGATGTAGATGTAGATAAAAGACAGCCTACTCTGGGGTAGAAACAAAGGCAAGAATTATTAAAAGTCCACTAGCCGATCACTGACATGAAACGCAATATATCGTCACGACGGCTTCAAAGTGAGATCTTGAGAGATGGAATGCAACTGCATTTGGGCCTGGTCCAGGAACCCCACTCGAAGTTGACTGCACGTCGTGGCTCGGCCTAAATACAACCCAGGTACCAGGACACCATAAATTGGAAGAAACACATTGATGATCTGCTGAAACGTTTGAGTTCAGCTACTTATGCAATAAGGATCATTGCAAATTTTGGTGATAAACATCTTAGTAAATTAGCTTACTACGCCTATTTTCACTCATTGCTTTCATATGGCATCATATTTTGGGGTAATTCATCACTGAGGAATAAAGTATTCATTGCACAGAAGCGTGTAATCAGAATAATAGCTGGAGTCCACCCAAGATCATCCTGCAGACATTTATTTAAGGATCTAGGGATATTCACAGTAGCTTCTCAGTATATATACTCTCTTATGAAATTTGTTATTAACAACCAAACCCAATTCAAAAGTAATAGCAGTGTGCATAACTACAATACTAGGAGAAAGGACGATCTTCACTATTCAAGATTAAATCTAACTTTGGCACAGAAAGGGGTGAATTATACTGGCACTAAAGTCTTTGGTCACTTACCAAATAGTATCAAAAGTCTGACAGATAACCAACAAGTATTTAAGAAGAAATTAAAAGAATTTCTGAATGACAACTCCTTCTACTCCATAGAGGAATTTTTAGATATAAATTAAGAAAAAAAATATAAAAAAATAAAAATAAATAAAAAAATAAAAATAAAAAAACACAAAAAAATAAAGTTGTTATATTAACTTAAGTATGTTGTTAAATTAACCTAATTATGTCATGTACTGGAAAATTCGACTCGTTCCACATCATTACGAAATATCGTATTCATGATCCATGGAACTAGTATTAATCTAATCTAATCTAATCTAGGCATTGTCTTCAGTCACCTGGCCTGTGGAGGAGAGTAGGTCCGCGGGGCCAGCAACCTCGGCCGGAGTGGCCGAGCGGTTAAAGGCGCTACAGTCTGGAACCGCACGACCGCTACGGTCGCAGGTTCGAATCCTGCCTCGGGCATGGATGTGTGTGATGTCCTTAGGTTAGTTAGGTTTAAGTAGTTCTAAGTTCTAGGGGACTTATGACCACAGCAGTTGAGTCCCATAGTGCTCAGAGCCATTTGAATTTGAGCCGGCAACCTCTACCGGCGCCAGGTATGCCGTCTAGTGGCCGGGTGGACAGTGGCTGAGTTGCGTCTGTGTGCAGGAAGGCTGCCGCCTGTGAGTTAACTGTTTCCCTCGGATGTAACGTTGATTGCTGGCTGGGTAGGTGCAAGGTCTACTCACATAACACATCTGGATTCACCATCGCCAGGAAAGACGAAGATGCAGCAAGGTTTGATACAGCGAGCCACGAATTCCTCTCATGTTCCAAACTCTTCATCTCAAAGTAGCACTCGCAACCTACGTCCTCAATTACTTGCTCGATGTATTTTAACCTCTGTTTTCCACTACAGTTTTACCCCCTACAGTTCAAAAATGGTTCAAATGGCTCTGAGCACTATGGGACTTAACTGCTGAGGTCCTCAGTCCCCTAGAACTTAGAACTACTTAAACCTAACTAACCTAAGGACATCACACACATCCATGCCCGAGGCAGGATTCGAACCTGCGACCGTAGCGGTCGCTCGGCTCCAGACTGTAGCGCCTAGAACCGCTCGGCCACCTCGGTCGGCCCCTACAGTTCCCTCTAGAACCACGGAAGCTATTCCGTGACGTCTTAACAAATGTTTTACCATCCTGTCCCTTCTTATTGTCAGTGTTTTCCATATATTACTTTCCTCGTCGATTCTGCAGAGAACCTACTCATTCCTTACCTCATCAGTCCACCTAATTTTCAGCATTTTTCTGTAGCATCACATCTCAAACCCTTCAATTCACTAATTTTTCGACTTTCCCACAGTCCATGTTTCACTACCTTACGATTCTGTGCTCCAAACGAACATTTTCAGAAGTTTATTCCTCAAATTAAGGCCCTTGTTTAATACTAATAGACTTCTTTTGCCCAGAAAAGCCGTTTTTGCTAGTGCTAGTCTATGTGCTCCTTCCTCCGTCCGTCAGGGGTTATTTTTCTACCTCGTAGCATAATTCTTGAACTTCATCTCCTTTGTGATCATCAGTCTTGATGTGAAGTTTCTTGCTCTTCTTTAAAAATGGACGCAAGCAGTCTCGACCACAAAAACAGGTTTTGATAAGTTTTGGGCCGTCCTTGGACCCTCATACCGTGATGGTAGGCGGTGGCAGTGAATGTTGCGGGTAATGTGACTCCAAAAACCGATTACAATCAAAACAAATGTTTTTGCGGTCGAGACTGTTTGCGTCCATTATTAAAGGACCTTTAGTCAAACTGCAGTTTCTCCACGAGAAATATTCTCCAAAAATTAACATTCTCATTTCTGCTACTTCTCATTACTTTCATCTTTCTTCGATTTACTCTCAGTCCATATTCTGTACTCTTTAGAGTGTTCATTCCGTCAGCAGATCCTGTAGTCTTCTTCACTTTCACTGAAGACACGTGTCTTGATTTCTCTTTAATCTTGCTTTCATTATCAAGAACTGCCTCTCTGGTGCCTTTACCTCTCCTAAAGTCAAACTGATCGTAATCTAACAGATTCTCAGTTTTCATTTCCATTGTTCTGTACATTATGCTTGTCAGCCTTGAATGTACTCGCTCCACCTATCTGCTCTCTCCTCGGCATTTAACAGTGGACTTTCCATTGCACTCTTAATGTTACCAACGTTGCTTTTAATTTCACCGAAGACTGTTTTGACGTTTCTGTATGCTGAGTCAGTCCAACTGACAGTCATGTCTTTTTCGATTTCTTCACACATTCATGAAGCTTTCTGTCCTTGGCTTTTCTGCACTTCTAATTTATTTCATTCTTAAGTGACTTCTATTTCTGTATTCCTGAATTTCCCTGAACATTTTTGTACTTCCTTCTTTCGTCGATCAAATGAAGTATTTCTTCTGTTAAGCATGGTTTCTTCGCAGTTACCTTCCTTGTACTTATGTTTTTCTATCCAACTTCTGTGATTGCCCTTTTTAGAGAAGTCCATTCCCCTTTACCTGAACTGCCTATTGAGCTATTCGTTATCGCAGTATTTACAGCCTCAGACAACTTCAATCGTATCGTTTCATTGCTTAAAACTTTCGTATCCCACTTCTTTGCGCAATGATTCTTCCTGACAAGTTCCTTAAACTTCAGCCTATTCGCCACTAGATCGTGATCGGAGTCTGTATCTGCTCCTGGGTACGCCTTACAATCCAATATCTGATTTCGGAATCTGTGCCTGACCATGAAGTAATATAACTGAAATCTGCCGGTATTTCCCGGCCTTTTCCAGTTAAACCTCCTTCTCTTGGGGTTCCTGAATAGAGTATTCGCTATTACCATTTGAAATTTTATTGCAGAAGTTAGTCTTTCTCCTCTCTTATTCCTAGTACCAAGCCCATATTATCACATAACTATTTGTTCTATTCCTTCCCCTACACCCGCATTTCAATCACTTATGATTTTTTTATTTTCATCTCCCTTTGCACGCTGAATTACCCGTTCAGCATGCTCATATAGTTTGTTTCATCTTCGGCTTGCGACGTCGGCATGTATACCTGAACTACTGTTGTCAGTGTTGGTTTGATGACGATTCTGATCAGGACAACCGTATCACTGAACGGTTCACATAACTAACACTCCGCACAAAGCATTGTACTCACATTATACTATTTTCTGCTGTTTCTGGTATAACTCTATACTCTTCCGACCAGAAATCCTTATCTTCATCCCATGTCACTTCACTGACGCCCACTATACCTAGACTGAGCTTTACTATTTCCCTTTTGAGATTTTCTAGCTTTTCTGTCACGTTCAGGTTTCTTTGATTCTACGCTTCGACCCGTAGAACGTTATCCGTTCGTTAGTTATTTAATCTTTTTCTCATGGTCACCTCCCGCTTGGCAGTGTCTTCCCGGAGATCCGAATGGGGGACTAGTCCGGAATCTTTTGCCAATGGAGAGATCATTCTACACTTTTCAATTACAAGCCATCCGTATTCTCCCGACATGGCAACCAGTAACTCATTCGTGTTTCCTTGGATGAAGAAATAACTGTGCGGAGGCATTTCCAGGGTGACGACGAGGTGATTTTTGAGGTGCAACGTTTGCTGAAGAGAAAGAATGCAGATTTCTACAAGCAAGGCCTCCGCCAAGTCATCCATCAATGTAAAAAATGTGGTGAATCGAAGGGTGAATAGAAGTACCTTTTTTTTTTTTTTTTGGTCATCAGTCTACTGACTGGTTTGATGCGGCCCGCCACGAATCCTTTCCTGTGCTAACCTCTTCATCTCAGAGTAGCACTTGCAACCTACGTCCTGAATTATTTGCTTGACGTATTCCAATCTCTGTCTTCCTCTACAGTTTTTGCCCTCTACAGCTCCCTCTAGTACCGTGGAAGTCATTCCCTCATGTCTTAGCAGATGTCCTATCATCCTGTCCCTTCTCCTTATCAGTGTTTTCCACATATTCCTTTCCTCTCCGATTCTGCGTAGAACCTCCTCATTCCTTACCTTATCAGTCCACCTAATTTTCAACATTTGTCTATAGCACCACATCTCAAATGCTTCGATTCTCTTCTGTTCCGGTTTTCCTACAGTCCATGTTTCACTACCAGACGTACATCCTCAGAAATTTCTTCCTCAAATTAAGGCCGGTATTTGATATTAGTAGACTTCTCTTGGCCAGAAATGCCTTTTTTGCCATAGCGAGTCGTAAATGTAATAGTATGGGATTAGAAATAAGAGATGGAGTTTACCTACATCATTTATTATTTGCTGATGATCAAGTAGTCGTAGCACAAGATGGGGAGGATGCTAACTATATGTGCAATCAACTAGCAGTAGCATACAAAACTTGGGATTTGAAGATTATTTACCAAAAAACAGAATACTTGACTAATGATTCAGATGAGCTATACATTGAAGGAAAGAAAATCAAAAAGATAAACACTTTCTGTTATTTGGGATCCATTTTAGAAATCGAGGGAAAATCAGAGTCAGAAATCAATAAAAGAATTAGTAGCGGACGGAGGGTCATTGGGATGCTTAACTCAGTCTTATGGAGCAGGAATGTAATGAGCAGAACTAAAAAATTAATATACAAATCCATATTAGAGAGTGTGGTTCTGTATGGAACGGAGACCTGGACAATTAACATGAAGCACATTAAAAATTACAAGCTCTAGAGATGGACTTTTGGAGAAGATCGGCAAGAATCTCCAGGAAAGAAAAGATAAGGAACACCGAAGTAATAAGGAGAAAGGAAATAAAAGAAAGAATATATGACGTAATGGATAGGAAGAAATTACAGTGGTACGGGCATGTACGACGAATGGAGGAAGCCAGAATACCAAAATTGATACTGGAGTGGGAACCGGAGGGGAGAAGAAGAAGAGGACGACCTGTGACCACCTGGCTCCAAAATGTACAGCACACAATGAGGAGAATGGGTGCAGAGGAAGAGGACACGCAAGATCGAAACACATGGAGAAATATTTTGAGAGTATAGTTTAAGAATGTTTATTGTTTGTATTGTCATTTCCAGGTAAATTATTATGTTGGAGATAAGCCTCTGTAATGAGGAAAAGCTCAAAATAAAAAAATAAAAATAGAAAAGAGTCTGCTTTTGATGTCCTCCTTGCTCCGTCCGTCATTGGTTATTTTACTGCCTAGGTAGCAGAATTCCTTAACTTCATTGACTTCATGACCATCAATCCTGATGTTAAGTTTCTCGCTGTTCTCATTTCTACTACTTCTCATTACCTTCGTCTTTCTCCGATTTACTCTCAAACCATACTGTGTACTCATTAGACTGTTCATTCCGTTAAGCAGATCATTTAATTCTTCTTCACTTTCACTGAGGATAGCAATGTCATCAGCGAATCGTATCATTGATATCCTTTCACCTTGTATTTTAATTCCACTCCTGAAACTTTCTTTTATTTCCATCATTGCTTCCTCGATGTACAGATTGAAGAGTAAAGGCGAAAGGCTACAGCCTTGTCTTACACCCTTCTTAATACGAGCACTTCGTTCTTGATCGTCCACTCTTATTATTCCCTTTTGGTTGTTGTACATATTGTATATGACTCGTCTCTCCCTATAGTTTACCCCTACCTTTTTCAGAATCTCGAACAGCTTGCACCATTTTATATTGTCGAACGCTTTTTCCAGGTCGACAAATCCTATGAAAGTGTCTTGATTTTTCTTTAGCCTTGCTTCCATTATTAGCCGCAACGTCAGAATTGCCTCTCTCGTCCCTTTACTTTTCCTAAAGCCAAACTGATCGTCACCTAGCGCACTCTCAATTTTCTTTTCCATTATTCTGTATATTATTCTTGTAAGCAGCTTCGATACATGAGCTGTTAAGCTGATTGTGCGATAATTCTCGCACTTGTCAGCTCTTGCCGTCTTCGGAATTGTGTGGATGATGCTTTTCCGAAAGTCAGGTGGTATATCGCCAGACTCATATATTCTACACACCAACGTGAATAGTCGTTTTGTTGCCACTTCCCCCAATGATTTTAGAAATTCTGATGAAATGTTGTCTATCCCTTCTGCCTTATTTGACCGTAAGTCCTCCAACGCTCTTTTAAATTCCGATTCTAATACTGGATCCCCTATCTCTTCTAAATCGACTCCTGTTTCTTCTTCTATCACATCAGACAAATCTTCACCCTCATAGAGGCTTTCAATGTATTCTTTCCACCTGTCTGCTCTCTCCTCTGCATTTAACGGTGGAATTCCCGTTGCACTCTTAATGTTACCACCGTTGATTTTAATGTCACCAAAGGTTGTTTTGACATTCCTGTATGCTGAGTCTGTCCTTCCGACAATCATATCTTTTTCGATGTCTTCACATTTTTCCTGCAGCCATTTCGTCTTAGCTTCCCTGCACTTCCTATTTATTTCATTCCTCAGCCTACATATCACCAGGTTTAATAGTTGCAGCTTGATTACTTCAGGGTGATAACAGAAACGTTTTACCTATCCATCGTATTGTTACAGAGAGAGGTAGTCAATTAAGAAATTGGAGTCACATTTAAGAGGACCTGAGTTCAGTTCCTCTTTCGGCCATCCAGATTTAAGTTTTCCATGGTTTGTGTAAACCAAGTAAAGCAAATGGCGGGACGGTTCCTCTGAAAAAAGTAGTGCCAATATCCTGACATAAGCTGACCTTGTGCTATGTCTGTAACGACCATATCGTTGGCAGGACGTTAATGCCTAACCTTCCTCCTCCATTTCTACAATGTGTGCGAGAAATCCCCATACCCCATACTGTGTTGTTGTTGTTGTGGTCTTCAGTCCTGAGACTGGTTTGATGCAGCTCTCCATGCTACTCTGTCCTGTGCAAGCTTCTTCATCTCCCAGTACCTACTGCAATCTACATCCTTCTGAATCTGCTTAGTGTATTCATCTCTTGGTCTCCCTCTACGATTTTTACCCTCCACGCTGCCCTCCAATACTAAATTGATGATCCCTTGATGCCTCAGAACATGTTCTACCAACCGATCCCGTCTTCTGGTCAAGTTGTGCCACAAACTTCCTTTCTCCCCAATCCTGTTCAATACTTCCTCATTAGTTATATGATCTACCCATCTAATCTTCAGCATTCTTCTGTAGCACCACATTTCGAATCCTTCTATTCTCTTCTTGTCCACACTATTTATCGTCCATGTTTCACTTCCATACATGGCTACACTCCATACAAATACTTTCAGAAATGACTTCCTGACACTTAAATCTATACTCGATGTTAACAAATTTCTCTTCTTCAGAAAAGCTTTCCTTGCCATTGCCAGTCTACATTTTATATCATCTCTACTTGGACCATCATCAGTTATTTTGCTCCCCAAATAGCAAAACTCCTTTACTACTTTAAGTGTCTCATTTCCTAATCTAATTCCCTCAGCATCACCCGACTTAATTCGACTACATTCCATTATCCTCGTTTTGCTTTTGTTGATGTTCATCTTATAACCTCCTTTCAAGACACTGTCCATTCCATTCAACTGCTCTTCCAAGTCCTTTGCTGTCTCTGACAGAATTACAATGTCATCGGCGAACCTCAAAGTTTTTATTTCTTCTCCATGGATTTTAATACCTACTCCGAATTTTTCTTTTGTTTCCTTTACTGCTTGCTCAATATACAGATTGAACAACATCGGGGAGAGGCTACAACCCTGTCTTACTCCCTTCCCAACCACTGCTTCCCTTTCATGCCCCTCGACTTTTATAACTGCCATCTGGTTTCTGTACATATTGTAAATAGCCTTTCGCTCCCTGTATTTTACCCGTGCCACCTTCAGAATTTGAAAGCGAGTATTCCAGTCAACATTGTCAAAAGCTTTCTCTAAGTCTACAAATGCTAGAAATGTAGGTTTGTCTTTCCTTAATCTTTCTTCTAAGATAGGTCGTAAGGTCAGTATTGCCTCACGTGTTCCAGTGTTTCTACGGAATCCAAACTGTCCTTTTCCGAGGTTGGCTTCTACTAGTTTTTCCATTCGTCTGAAAAGAATTCGTGTTAGTATTTTGCAGCTGTGACTTATTAAACTGATAGTTCGGTAATTTTCACATCTGTCAACACCTGCTTTCTTTGGGATTGGAATTATTATATTCTTCTTGAAGTCTGAGGGTATTTCGCCTGTTTCATACATCTTGCTCACCAGATGGTAGAGTTTTGTCAGGACTGGCTCTCCCAAGGCCGTCAGTATATCCAATGGAATGTTGACTACTCCAGGGGCCTTGTTTCGACTCAGGTCTTTCAGTGCTCCGTCAAACTCTTCACGCAGTATCGTATCTCCCATTTCATCTTCATCTACATCCTCTTCCATTTCCATAATATTGTCCTCAAGCACATCGCCCTTGTATAGACCCTCTATATACTCCTTCCACCTTTCTGCTTTCCCTTCTTTGCTTAGAACTGGGTTTCCTTCTGAACTCCTGATGTTCATACAAGTCGTTCTCTTATCTCCAAAGGTCTCTTTAATTTTCCTGTAGGCAGTATCTATCTTACCCCTAGTGAGATAAGCCTCTACATCCTTACATTTGTCCTCTAGCCATCCCTGCTTAGCCATTTTGCACTTCCTGTTGTTCTCATTTTTGAGACGTTTGTATTCCTTTTTGCCTGCTGCATTTACTGCATTTTTATATTTTCTCCTTTCATCAATTAAATTCAATATTTCTTCTGTTACCCAAGGATTTCTACCAGCCCTCGTCTTTTTACCTACTTGAACCTCTTCTGCCTTCACTACTTCATCCCTCAAAGCTACCCATTCTTCTTCTACCGTATTTCTTTCCCCCATTTCTGTCAATTGCACCCTTATGATCTCCCTGGAACTCTGTACAACCTCTGGTTCTTTCAGTTTATCCAGGTCCCATCTCCTTAAATTCCCACCTTTTTGCAGTACTGTAAAATGGTAATTGATTTGATTTGTTTTAGCACAAGTACTTACTTATGTATTAAGTGTCAAATATATCGGTATGTCTCCTATCATGCTGTAAACACATTTCCCGGCACCCCATGTCCTTGATAGATTTTTGAACTTTTCCGGTATTTGAGTGGGAAATGCATCCTCAACAAAATTTTTCGTTTGTAGAATTACGAGGTGCAGATACAGTACATGCTCCTTAATGACTCCCTCCCCATAACGAGTTGTTGGATGTAATGAGATCAGGACTTCTTGGTGATCTTTTCAAGGGAGCTGGTGTTGGTGATGAACCACGACCTATTCACCGTCCTGGAAAGTGTCCATTTAGGAACTCGCGCATTGCAGGAGCGTAGTAAGGAGCACTCCGTCTAGCTACAACCATATGTACACTCCTGGAAATGGAAAAAAGAACACATTGACACCGGTGTGTCAGACCCACCATACTTGCTCCGGGCACTGCGAGAGGGCTGTACAAGCAATGATCACACGCACGGCACGGCGGACACACCAGGAACCGCGGTGTTGGCCGTCGAATGGCGCTAGCTGCGCAGCATTGGTGCACCGCCGCCGTCAGTGTCAGCCAGTTTGCCGTGGCATACGGAGCTCCATCGCAGTCTTTAACGCTGGTAGCATGCCGCGACTGCGTGGACGTGAACCATATGTGCAGTTGACGGACTTTGAGCGAGGGCGTATAGTGGTCATGCGGGAGGCCGGGTGGACGTACCGCCGAATTGCTCAACACGTGGGGCGTGAGGTCTCCACAGTACATCGATGTTGTCGCCAGTGGTCGGCGGAAGGTGCACGTGCCCGTCGACCTGGGACCGGACCGCAGCGACGCACGGATGCACGCCAAGACCGTAGGATCCTACGCAGTGCCGTAGGGGACCGCACCGCCACTTCCCAGCAAATTAGGGACACTGTTGCTCCTGGGGTATCGGCGAGGACCATTCGCAACCGTCTCCATGAAGCTGGGCTACGGTCCCGCACACCGTTAGGCCGTCTTCCGCTCACGCCCCAACATCGTGCAGCCCGCCTCCAGTGGTGTCGCGACAGGCGTGAATGGAGGGACGAATGGAGACGTGTCGTCTTCAGCGATGAGAGTCGCTTCTGCCTTGGTGCCAATGATGGTCGTATGCGTGTTTGGCGCCGTGCAGGTGAGCGCCACAATCAGGACTGCATACGACCGAGGCACACAGGGCCAACACCCGGCATCATGGTGTGGGGAGCGATCTCCTACACTGGCCGTATACCACTGGTGATCGTCGAGGGTACACTGAATAGTGCACGGTACATCCAAACCGTCATCGAACCCATCGTTCTACCATTCCTAGACCGGCAAGGGAACTTGCTGTTCCAACAGGACAATGCACGTCCGCATGTATCCCGTGCCACCCAACGTGCTCTAGAAGGTGTAAGTCAACTACCCTGGCCAGCAAGATCTCCGGATCTGTCCCCCATTGAGCATGTTTGGGACTGGATGAAGCGTCGTCTCACGCGGTCTGCACGTCCAGCACGAACGCTGGTCCAACTGAGGCGCCAGGTGGAAATGGCATGGCAAGCCGTTCCACAGGACTACATCCAGCATCTCTACGATCGTCTCCATGGGAGAATAGCACCCTGCATTGCTGTGAAAGGTGGATATACACTGTACTAGTGCCGACATTGTGCATGCTCTGTTGCCTGTGTCTATGTGCCTGTGGTTCTGTCAGTGTGATCATGTGACGTATCTGACCCCAGGAATGTGTCAATAAAGTTTCCCCTTCCTGGGACAATGAATTCACGGTGTTCTTATTTCAATTTCCAGGAGTGTATTATGTGAGGCCTCTTTGCGCAAGCTGAGGCATTAGTCATGTTGGTAACATGTGTAAATTATTTACGCCATTCACAGTCCCTTCAAAAAATTACAGCCCGAGCTGATGTGATATCATCACTACTCAACTCATTACATGAAGCTCGACTGTGTAATGAGGAATTTCTTTGACACAAACAACAATATTTGTGGCATGTGTGCTGCGATATGTGGCACGTTCATCTGAAAACATAACCTTGGCACTGTTGACTGCATTTGGAAGCGGAGTTATTAAAGTATGGCATGCTAAAACGCGCTCATTCCGTTATGTATCCGATAACTCACCTAATAACATCGGTCGTAAAGGTCTGACAAATTTTTCCTTGGTATACAGAGTTTCGAAGCGCATTTACGGGTCGACTTCATAGGAGATTGTTCACTTGGAGTAGAGACTTCGGCTCATGTTTCTTCTCGTGTCTTCTTCCTTCGACCCGGCGTCCTGTCTTCAACATTGCCAAAAGCAAAAGCACGTCTTTCCCAATCCAAAAGTGTTGCCTTTTGCTGTGGAGCCTAATTAAATCTTTGCTGGAATGCTCTCACAATCTGTCTCATCGTGTGCCCTGTGCGTTTTCTTTCGTGCCCCCACACACTTGTCACTAAGCGCTCCTCAGTAACGTAACTATGACCCCTCACATCTTCCATGGCTACAGATTAAAACGCGATTGCGACTGCGAATTACAACAATTGATTCCGCAAATGATAAAAAGTAACACAGCTAATAGCCTGCATAGTAACATTTGATACTTCTCGTCCACCCTGTATATTAGCTCACTGTGTTGCGCACCTTATTGTAAGAGGTTCAAAAATGGCTCTGAGCACTATGGGACTAAACATCTGTGGTCATCAGTCCCCTAGAACTTAGAACTACTTAAACCTAACTAACCTAAGGACAACACACACATCCATGCCCGAGGCAGGATTCGAACCTGCGACCGTAGCGGCCGCGCGGCTCCGGACTGAGCGCCTAGAACCGCTAGACCACTGCGCCCGGCTATTGTAAGAGGTTTTCTTTTAGAAAGTCAGTCATAAAGCTTGGGCAAGACAGCCGCAAAATCATTGTCTGCCGTCGTTCCTTCGAATAACAATACGTGTTATTGTATCATACTTGAACCGCCTCCATTTTGTCGAATACGTTGTAGTGTTTGACTCTGGTGCAGACAAACTCCAACAAGTGATGGAAGAATTAATAGAGCAAGACTCGAGATAGGCATAAAATATCAATTGAAATAAGACTAAAATAATGTCTAATCAACATACCGAAAAGAAAACTATATAAATTAACAAGGAAGTCAAAGAACCATTTGACTGATTTTTCCATAGTAAAGTAAAAATGGAGAGTGTATTTAATAAAGTAATTAGAGGACAAGAGAAACAGAAAAAATCTCATCCACACAATTTCGAAGGTAGCAAGATCAGGTAAATGCGAAAACTATTGCACAATCAGCTTAATATTTCTTGCGTCCAAGCTAATGATAAGACCATAACGGATAACAAAAGGTCTAATGGAAAATGGGTAGTGGGTATTAGAAAAAATGGTGGTTCAAGCGTGGGTGCCTTTACCTAAAGACAGAAATGTATGAAAAGTGTACAGTCTATGTCGAAAGCCTACTGCTGCGGCAGCAGCAGCAGCAGCAGCAGCAGATGATGATGATGATGATGTTGATGATGTGGTACAAAAGTGTTGCTGCCAGCCTTGTTAAGATATGCAGAGTATGCTACGATATGTAGGATAAAAACATACCCAGTAGCAGCTGTAAACTCTGACCACACACTGCTTGCAGGAGTTTTTACAGTTAGAATGAAGAGAGTGAACAGAAAGAAAAAAGTAGATCTACAATTTGACGAAAATGAAAGACCCGACAGTAAAACAGAATATCCAAACAGAACTCAGGTTGGTGATTAACACAGAGGACACCACAAGTAACAATGTCAATTAAGAATTGAACAAACCACAGAATGTTGTTCAGCAAATAAAAGGCAAGTACATGAAACCAGAGAGAAAAAATGGGTAGTCACGGATGACGGACGACATACTGAATCTAATGGAGGAAGGGAGATTAAACAAGGGAAACCCAACGGAATACATGAATATAAATACGCACATCGAAAGAAAAATAAGGATGGCAAAAGAAAATTAAAAAGTAGGGCGATGCGAGGGAATTCAGTTTGAACAAAGTAAATACGATAGTTTCAATGTACGCAAGAAAGTCAAAGAAATAACAGGGAAATACAGGAAGAGCATCTGTGGCAAACTAGTGGATGAAGCGGGGAACGTGATGGTGGAATTAGAAGGCAAGAAATAGACGTGGAAAAACTATATAGAAAATTTATTTAATGGCACTAGTTGTACTTTTAATTCAAGCAAAATGAAATAACTGGTACAGATATGCTAGAAGTAGAGGTTCAAACAGCAATCAATCGGAGGACGCAAACGCTGTGGGACCAGATAAAGTAGAAGCAAAGTTCTTAAAATTGATAGATGAAAATCACGTAAAATGGTTACCCCAAAATTTAAATCAAATTTATGTATCTGGAAACATTCCATTGGAATGACTGAAATCAGAGTTCGTTACACTTCCCAAAGAGTTGAATGCAGAACAACACGGAGATTATTTTACGATAAGTTTAATGATCAATGTGAGGAATAGATAGCCCCTAATCAGTTTGTGACTGTTAATGATGTCGGTACAAGAGAAACCTCATCAGTGTACAAATGTTGTTCCAAAGATGTAGAGATGAAAATAAAAATGTGTATGCTTATCCAATAGATTAAAACACGACAAATTGACGGAGATTTTGAGAAAAATTGGATCGGAGGAAAGAGATCCGTGAAACATTAAGAACATATACTGGAACCAAACAGCGGTGTTACCTATTGATGGGGAACACACTGAAGCACACAAAATTCTCGGGGGAGTAAGAGACGGATGTATGTTTCCAGCCATATTGTTTAATATATACTCAGAATTCATATTTAGTGAAGCTCTGGAAGAAGTAGAAGAAGGAATTTTGATAAATGGAATAATATTAAACAAAATTCTATATGCTGATGATAATATTGTATTTGCTGACACTATTCAAGTGTGGCAATTATTAACGGATAGAGCTGTAAGAGTCAGCAGTCACTATGGACTTGAAACAAACACCACAAACACAAAACTCGTAGTCGTAAGTAAAGGAAATACTTAGTCCTAAACCAAAGAAATATAGAAAGGGAAACCAACATACATTCCTACGAACCATAGTAAATAAACATTGGGTTAACTCGCAAGAAACCAAGATTCGCATCGGGAAAGCAGGAAGTGCTGACTTTAAAAGCCAAAACCTAACTCTAAGAACAAAAATCAGAATTTTGTAGTGCTATGCACATTCTGTCTTCCTGTATGGGGTAGAGACATGGAGTCCGCAGCTCGTGGTCGTGCGGTAGCATTCTCGCTTCCCACGCCCGGGTTCCCGGGTTCGATTCCCGGCGGGGTCAGGGATTTTCTTTGCCTCGTGATGACTGGGTGTTATGTGATGTCCTTAGGTTAGTTAGGTTTAAGTAGTTCTATGTTCTAGGGGACTGATGATCATAGATGTTAAGTCCCATAGTACTCAGAGAGAGAGACATGGACCTCAAATAAAAGCAGGGAGATGAAGCACGAGGCCTTTGAATTGTGGCTTTATAGGCGGAGCCTGAGAATACCTTGGACCCAGTGAGTGACAAACGTAGAAATTTTGAGAAGAATGAACAAAGTACCTAAATTAATCAAGATTGTGAAGTGCTAAAAGTTTCAATATCTAGCGTCATACAAATAAATATTATTTGCTTCAGAAAATACTGCAAGGGAAAATCAACGGCAAAAGAAGTCCTGGAAGAAGACGAATATCTTGGCTTGACAACCTAGATGCTGGTTCATTATGTCTTCAACAGAACTATTCCGTGTTGCTACCAACAAGAGAAGAATGTTCATAATGATCGGCAACATCCGAACCGGAGAGACACCGAAAGAAGAAAAAGTGGTGGGAACAAGTAGAGACCGATTTGAATTTCGATTCTTTTATTTTTGGAGATTAAACTTAGATTCGGAGATAGGTCCACGCCTCCCCACAAAAAAGGGGTAGCGCCTGTGATAAAGAAAGGGGGATAGCGTTTCTGATAAGAAATTAAAAAAAATTAAAAAGACAGCAAGCTTGTCTGCCTAGTAAGCAGGAGAACAGGGTTCGAATCGTGGCACTGGTAAAAGTTTTGATTCATTGCTTCATCCTACATTATCATCATAGATAAAAATGGGACTTCATCCGTCTCAGGAACGACATCGGCGTGTGACAAACCTCTACGTCTGGAATGGTGCCGTGACCGGAATGCATGGACTGCTGATGAATGGCGTCGCACTGTGTTCATGGATGAATCGCGGGTCTGCAATACTCTGACGATCATCGTCGGCAAATATGAGGGCGACACGGGGACAGGTTCCTTTGTTCCACTGTTCTCGAGAGGCGTTGTGGTATTACTGTTGGTCTCATAGTGTGAGGAACCATTGGATATGATTTCAAGTCAAAGAAGGTTGTGACTGAGCGAATTCCGACAGCGCAATGGTGGGTCATGGATGTCCTGCGTCCTCACGTGTTTCCAGCCACGTCACAATTTTTCAATAACATGATGCTGCGCACATGGGATACGTCTTTGTGAACTGTGTGCTTGATGCTGAGTGACTCCGGCGGCCAACAATACACCCAGATCTGTTCCCGATAGATGTGGGAGACCAGTTCGAACATTTGTTCCGTTGCAGTGGCAGTACTAAGGACATCAAGGACCAGTTACTACAGTTACGGATCAGTTTGCCTCAGGAAAGACTGCAACGGCTCTGTGACACCCTTCCCAACCCAATACGTGCTTGCGTCCGGGCCAGAGCGGGTGCAACGTTATACTGACAAGTAGTCTCATACTCCCAAGTTCTTTTTTAACTCGATTCCATAATCACTGAAATAACGTAGCTTACCCTCTCAGACCGTGACGCTTAGTTTTCTCCTTCCCTTCTGGGTGCTTCACTTTTTTTTTGGTCAGACAGTGTATTACGACGAGAATTATTTCACCTCTGGGACTTGGAACTAGCTACCCCCTCTCGCTACGAGGGTGAGTCAAATGAAAACCTTAAATTTCTAATAACGAATCGAAATTTCGCTCCGTTATCCTGGAAGTTGGTAAGCGTGCTACAAACAGCGTGCAGAATGACCTGTAGGTGGCAGCATAGTGCAGATGCATACATACCGTCGCAGTATCAGTATAAAGATGGCCGCCCCACTTGCGACGTGCACCAGGGAAGAACAGCGTTTTCATCGACGAATGAAGGTTTAGTACGATGATGCATGTTTGTCACAGCAGCAGGTCTACGAATGGAGTAGGAAGTTCGCAAATGGTGTGACTTCAGTGGAAGATGCTCCTCGTCCAGGTCAGGCACAACGAGTTGTGACTCCACTGGACATTGCAGCAGTTGAAGCCATAGTGAAGAAAACCGGCGAGTGACACTGAATGACATTGCAGCATGTTTACAGATTAGTCATGGGTCATCACACCACATTGTGTATGATGTACTCCAGTTTCACAAAGTGTCTGCAAGATGGGTGCCACAGCAGCTGACTCCTGAAATGAGAGAACGATGTGTTGATGCTTGTGAACTTCTTCGGCGCTTTGAATGAGAAGGTGATGGCTTCCTTTCAAAAATCGTTACTGGGGACGAAATTGGGGTTCACTTCCACCAACCACTTCCTCATCCACCATACTCACCAGACCTTGCCCCAAGTGATTTCCATATGTTTGGACCACTCAAAGACGCAGTAGGAGGAAAGAAGTTCCGTTCTGATGAAGAGGTACACCGCGCGTTGCATGAGTGGTTGCGCGGACTACCAAAAGAATTTTTTCTAAAGGAATTTATGCACTTTGTAAGCACTGGAGGACTTGCACTGAGCGTGGGGGAGATTATGCTGAAAAGTGATGCATCTTTGTACCACTTCTACACAATAAATAATATTTAAAAAGATATTTAAGGTTTTCATTTGAGTCACGCTCGTATATTGTCATTTATCTCGGCTATGGAGGCAGGTGCTGTGAACCTAATGACAGATTTGAATGACTTAAAACTCTTGAGTCTTTTAATGTCAGCCGGTCGGAGTGGCCGTGTGGTTCTAGGCGCTGCAGTCCGGAATCGATAAACCACTAGGGTCGCAGGTTCGAATCCTGTCTCGGGCAAGGATGTGTGTGATGTCCTTAGGTTAGTTAGGTTTAATTAGTTCTAAGTTCTAGGCGACTGATGACCTCAGAAGTTAAGTCGCATAGTGCTCAGCCATTTGAACCAACCATTTTAATGACAGATTAGTACATTCAGAATAACTATTCTTGAAGTTACTTAAAGAACGCAGCCATAGACTCAGGCAATTTACAGACAACGCAGTAGAGTGTTTTGGACAATCTCATTTTATTCCTGTTTAAGTGCATGATCGCGTGTAGGAAATTTTGGTTTACAAGTGTACAAAATCGGCATTGGGTTTCTAAATATGTTTTAGCATGTGGCTGAAGGGTTTTTATGGGCGGTCAGAGGGATATTAACGCTAAGAATAGACATGAACAGGCTGTTGGCGCTCTGCGTCTGGCAGTATGACGCTGCCGACTCTATTTATTTATTAAAAGTCACATGGAAGTGGACGGATAAAGATCTGCGTGTTTAGTGTCAAGCGTATTTTCGACCAGTGTCACGTCATCGCCTAGTCACGTCGTAGGAACGGAGAGCAAGTTGCTCGCAAAACGCCGCCAACAGCGGAGAGAACGGTATCCGACTCGTGGAAGCGTCATATGTTATGGTTTGTCAGTTACTGAGTTATTTATACTGTTGGAAAGTGCTACTGTGTGAAATACTAGGCCAAAATAAAAGATGATTCCGTGATGATGTTACACACATCCAGGGAGGACGAGGAATGGTAAATTATCAATTTGGGGTAAGAGACTCTTGTCCGGAAAGGACGGAGTCGGAAGTTATGAGCAACAAACGTTCTGATACTTCTGACAGTGGATCACCTCCGCTGCAAGCTCTGCTTTCCACATTTAGGTAGGAGATGGTATGGCCAAAAATAAGAAAAAGTGTCCAGCAAACATGGGTTCTAAAGTGCGTACCTTAAGAGCTGTGACCACTTGTTCATCTTTTATTGTCTCAAATACTTCTCTTCTACTCAACAAGTGCTCATAGCTCTTAAAGTAGTCACTTTAGTGTGGTATCGTCCAGAGACCGCGGTGCCACATCAAAGCCTGAAACGTGAGTCAATACCACATTAGCAGGGGCTTTCTGCAGTGCGCGACAACCAATGGGAGGCACTCCAGAAGACCACACTTAACTCTTACACCCAAACCTCTAGATGTCTGACTCTCAGCTAGGTAACAAACGTTGTGTGTCGATAGAGCATCAACCAAAACGCCGATTTAGTTTGTGCTGTATAACTTGCGTAAACGGTCATTAAAGGTAAAAGACAGAACTACGGAGTATAGGAAAAGGCGGTGAGCTACCAACGCGAAGGTCTCTGGTAGGTGAGTTGGTAGAGCGTCAGATCATCGTAGCAAAAGTCCAAAGTTAGAGTCCCTACAAGAGCAGTCTGATTTCACGTCGTTAGTTGAAAGTAGTATACCTATAGAGTACATTTTTGTAGATAGCTATGGTGTTATCTGTACAAATCTACACTACAGGTTTGCTACTTTCAACAAGCGAAGCGAAACCAGACTACTAAAAGAACATCACTACAAACACCGAAACGTCCTTTTACATGTCAGAAAAATGTTCTTCAATATACTCACCTACCAGAGATCCCCACTCTAATAGCTCACAGATACGCTTTTCATATATTCCATAGTTCTGCTGCTACTTTTAATTACCGTTTACGCCTGTTCTGTTCGACGTCAGCACACAGCACCAATTAAATCGATGTTTTGGTCTATCGACTCACAACGTATGGTACCGATCTGAGTGTCTGACATCTGGAAGTTTGTGTGTATAGTAGCGGCCTCAAGCCGAGGCCATTATACAGGTGGGGTCCAGAAAAATATCGACACTCTTTGATAGTTAATTTTCTCAGAAAAAAATGAAATATCATTGCAATTTTGGGCTTTAGCGTAGTGCATTGTTTTCTCAATAGATCATGTCACGCGTTTTCCAGCGGATGACAATGCAGCAATGAATTAAGTAAGACCGTAGTTTGAGCAACGCAAGACCATATTGAAGTGGTATCAGAAGTACGAAAGCATGATGGAGATACAACAGCAACGGTGTAAAGTGTATGGAACGCAGCCACCAAAACGTACAGCAATTTATCGTATTCGGGATGAATTTAAAGCCGATGATACTGTTTAGGATGTGCATAAGGAAAGGTCTCGCCGACCAAAAACATCAAAAATATTGCTAAAATACAGATCTGGACCTTCTCGCAGTCAAAATGGAATCACCCTAGAATCAACAAGATGAGCCATAACAACTTCGACGAAATCTACGTGGGAATCAATTCAAGATAAGTGCCAAAATTGACTTTTTTACAGTGACTTCATTATTTCCATTCTGACGGTACCATCCATAGTCAATAACTTTGTTGTTGCCTGATACAGCGAACATATGCTGCGTGAGCAACATTATTAATCTGATTTCTAACCTACTTTGCAAGTAGTGGTATTGTTAGAAAGTGTACATTCCAAGATCGCTGCACGCTCCGAACGAGGACGACCCTGATCAAAGGATGGAGTACTGCGAGTGGTTTGAAGACGTGCTTCGCGAAGATGAACGATTTGCGTGGATGGTTATCTGGTCTGACGAGGCTCAAATCAGACTGAACGGCACTGTAAAGCGCCAAAACTGCGTGTACTGGGCTCCTGAAAATCCTCACATTCATTTGGACAAACATCTTAATTTACCGGGTGTTAGTGTGTGGTATGGTCTGTCATAGCGGGGTCTGATTAACCCATTCCTTTTTCAAGGTACGATCACTAGTGACGTGTGTCTTCATATCCCTCAAACATCGATATTACCTGCTATCCGAGAGGTGTTTGGAAATGAAAGATTTTACCTGCAACGAAATGGAGCTTCGCCTCGCTACCACAGAGATGTCAGCCTACTTGCATGAAAATCTACCTGGACGATGGACAGGTCGAAGAGGAGTTGTTGAGTAGCCACCATGGTCTTCAGACCGTACACCTATTGATATCTACCTATTGGGGACGTTGAAAAATGTTTATCAACAGATGCCAGCTACACTGAAAGAGCTACGAGAAACCATTGAGGCGTTCTGTGCGAATATCACGTCACCAGTACTGACAGCTGTAGTTCGGTCAACAGTTCAGCGGCATTGACGTTCTTTGGCTCTTAATGGGAGTCGCTTTGAACACATAAAACGACCTTCCCTCCGTGCAAGAATTGTAACGGTATGTCATTTTGTTTCATTAATATTGACTACCAAAGAGTGTCTAAATTTTTCTGGACCCTCTGTAGTGTCGCGCACGCAAGACCCCAGCCCAGTTCGTGACCTCGTCTGAATGAGTCACATCATAATGTAGGACCAAAGTGTTGTCAAAGTTTCTGATGGATTTGTACTTTAGTAAATGTTGAACAGTTTTTTAACTAGCGCATCAAGCGACGATTTGGTACCCAATGAAAGCTGTAAATGATCCAATACTCCATTGGCAAATAAGTGAGTCAAAGTTAAGTAAACCTTTTATTCATTAAAGTAATGAAGTTAACTAATATATCATGAGTTACAGTTCCTATGTGCCAACTTACCGAGCAATAAAGAATCCACAGTTAAGGCCAGATGAAAGTAGTTTCGTCTGGCCAGAACATTGAGAGCCCATGTTTACTAAAGATATTTTCTTGCTTTGGTCCGTACTTCCTCCTCCCAAAATATGCAAAGCGAAGAGCTTACAGATGAAGTCCACTGCCAGAGGTATAAGAACGATTATCGCTTGTAACTCTCAACTCGGTCTTTTATGCGCCAGGGTCCTTGGCCTCAGATTGTTACCTTTACCCTTCTCCATCATATCTAAAAGATTGTAACGTCATCACGGAATCACACTGTACATCAAACTTCGTGAATACATTAATCACGTAAAGAGTATTAAGTGATTAAACCTAGATTACATTCGGATTGCTATCTTTATCAGAATTAGAAGTGACCCCGAAGAGCAAGAGTACAGTTCTGTACTCGTTGTGGCGTGGAAGCAAACAGACTCTGAATCCTATCTTGAGTAATTTATTGCCCTGCCTGTAACACATGCTGCGTCAGTTCACAAAGATTATCGGCTGGAGGCAGGTATAAAAATACGCTGATGAGCTAAAACATTACGACCATAAGCTTAATAGCTTTTTTGTCCGTCTTTCTGACGAAATATATAAATGATTCTGCGTATCAGGAATCCAACAGTTTGTTGGTAGTTTTGTAGAGAGATCTAGCGTTAGATGTCTACCCACGGGTCATGTAATTCGTGTAAATAACGGGCCACTGATTTCTGTACCTCGGGCATGGATGTGTGTGATGTCCTTAGGCTAGTTAGGTTTAAGTAGTTCTAAGTTCTGGGGGACTGATGACCCCAGATGTGAAGTCCCATAGTGCTCAGAGCCATTTGAACCATTTCTTTTTTCCAGAATGAGATATTCAATCTGCAGCGGAGAGTGTGCTGATATGAAACTTCCTGGCAGATTAAAACTGTGTGCCCAACCGAGACTCGAACTCGGGACCTTTGCCTTTCGCGGGCAACTGCTCTACCATCTGAGCTACCGAAGCACGACTCACGCACGGTATCCTTTCTTTCAGGAGTGCTAGTTCTGCAAGTTTCGCAGGAGAGCTTCTGTAAAGTTTGGAAGGTAGGAGACGAGATACTGGCAGAAGTAAAGCTGTTAGTACCGGGCGTGAGTCGTGATTCGGTAGCTCAGATGGCCAGCCGGCACGGTAGCTCAGCGTGTTCGGTCAGGGGGTTAGCTGCCCTCTGTAATAAAAAAAACTGAGTCAATCGACCAACAACGAACATAAAAGGATGTCTTACGACGTCCGCCCCGAGCAGATGCAACGAACAGACGCGAACAAAATGAGATTAAAAAAAAAAAACAAAAAAAAAAAACAAATGGTAGAGCACTCGCCCGCGAAAGGCAAAGGTCCCGAGTTCGAGTCTCGGTTGGGCACACATTTTTTTTTTAATTTCTGTACGCAGTGCTGGCGCCCATTAGCGACCCAGATGGGTTCCATAGGATTTGCGTCAGGCGAATTTCGTCGCCGAGACATCAACGTGAATTCACTATAATACTCCTCAAGCCACTGTAGCACGGTTCTGGCTCCGAGTCACGGACAATTATACAAGATGGCGTCGCCATCGAGGAAGACATCAAGCATGAAGGGATGCAGGTGGTTCGCAGCGCTCAGCGTGTATTCGAGTTCTACCACAGGTCCCATGCAACAGCAGGAGAATGTCTCCCATAGCATAATACTGCTCCTACTAGCCTGTGACCCTGGCGCGCTACACGTATCGAGCCGCCGTTCACCTCCATGGCAGTGTTTGTCGTGACGACCATCGACCAAGTGTAGCAAAAATGTGATTCACCCGAAGAGCCGACACGTGTCCATTGATCGACGGTTGAATCCCGATGGATCCGTGACGACTGCAGTCGCAACAGACGATAACGTTGGATTGACATGTGAACATCTAGGGTTGGTCTGCTCCGAAACACTTGTGCGTGCACCAGCATTGTGTTCTTTCGGCAGTGATACCACAGATCACCATATACCCTACTTTACCGAGTGCACAAGCCTCTGTACTCCACATTCTGTGAAGAGTCGTGGACGTTCAGCAGTTTAGCAACTAGTGATGGTTTCACTGTCCTTCTACCTCTTTCCGTAGATGCTCACGACAGTAGCATGTGAGCATTCGACCAGCTTCGCCGTTTTCGAGATACTCGTTCACGGGCTCTACGTAATAATAGTCTGTTCTTTGTCAAAGTCTCTTGTGTCAGTGGATTTCCCCATTTGCAGTCCATATCTTCGCCAGGGTGATTCCCGTCAATGTCTGCTCCGCTTACATACTTTTGTTAGTGCGTCACTTGCCCGTAACGCCACCGGGCTGTATCCAACGCTGCGGTGGGCGGTGGTCAAAATGTTTTAGCTTATCACTGTATATCAGGCGCGAAAGTATAAATCATCCCATCACATCCATACATGCTCTATGCGACACAAATTAGAGGACAGGGCAGGCGTTTGTAGTGTGAAACCGAATGATCCTGCTGGAGTACGCAGTTTGGAAACTTCGCTTCAGCAACTGCTAAATCAGTACTATTGTCACGTCCAACAGGTCCTGTCATCACAATTCTAGGAGTTGGAGCGGATCTCAACAATCATTGCTACTTTCTGTGGCCTTTCACCAGGTCGTCTACTGAGACACTGACGTCAATCTGACCGCCATAAACAGAAGCGAGCCTCACCGCTGAACGCCACAAATGTTACTCCATTTTTCAGTTGGCCTCTCTACACCATGTTAGTCTCTGTCATCTGCGGTATGGCGTCAATGGAAAACGACGCGTGGTAACTCGAGATCTTAACGTAGTTTTCAGTTATGTGTTCCCCAGTGTGTGCAGTGACACTCTGCCTGTAATGTCTACACGGACTTCAGCTGTCATCATCCGTATATTTGTCAGAACCAGCTGAACAATCCTACGATCATCTTGTGATGTAGTCCACGTGGAAGAATTCGGACCTATTCTTACTGCCCGACTGTTGTCCTGTATCCATCCGGCCATCTCGGCAGCATCCACTCTGCAATGCTAACACTACAGCCAACTGTCGGTATTATGTGACAGTATGATGCTCCGTGTCTCTCATGGCAATGATTAGAACTTTCTCAGAGTTCGAAAAATGACGATAAGCTGAACGTGTACACTCTCTGGGCGGACTGTGTTTTGGTATCGACCTGAAAATTTGAGTAACTTTAGACCAACTCATCGGCTACGACGAAAGCACACCATTCGTCCTATGTAGGTATGACCTTTTGCTGCAATAAAAATAAGCTCGCATAAGAAAGAAATGTCAATCTGCACAGCCCATAACCGTGGTAATTCTGATGTATGAGTTTGGTAGCCTTCGGTCAAGGTGTTCATGGTATAAATCTTTCCGGAGTATACTCCACAAGCCACCATATGCTGCGTGGCAGATGGTACATCGTACCAGTATCATCGATTTTCTGTCGTGTTGCATTCGCGTTTTATCTTGTTATCATGTTCCCTACGCGAGATACAGTATGATTACGTGATGATGAGTCAAACTTTCAGGGACGATGGAGAAGGGTAAGTAAATCAATTTGAGGTAACGGGACCCAGACCGGGAAAGAAACGAGTCGAAAGTTATAGGAGAAAATCGTTCTGATTCATCTGACAGTGGAGCTCATGCACTGGTACTGTTGTTGCTAAGACCGTAGCATAGGCACCATTCAGATATGTTAGTATAAACCAAAACAAGAATAAAATATCTAGTAAACAGGTGCTCTAAAATCCATATCTCAAGAGCTATGAGTACTTGTTCATTTTCAGTACTGTGAAACACATCTCTTCTACTGCAAGCTCTTTGGTTTCCGTATTTTTGTAGGAGGTAGTATGAACCAAAGGAAGAAAAATATGTTCAGTAAACATTGGGGCTAAAATGTATACCTTAAGAGCTATGGATACTTCTTCAATAGGAGGGATGGGCTTGACAATAGCGAAGATGAACAAATGCTCATAGTTTTTGAGATATGCTTTTTAGAGCCCATATTTCCTAGACTTTTTTTACCGTTACGTGTATTCCACTATCAGAGGTTTCGATTATAACTTTTGACTCGTGCGTTGCGGACCAGGATCTCTTACCTCAAGTTGAAACATTTACTCTTCTCCATCATCCCCGAAAGTTTGTAACATCATCACGGAATCACTCCGTATGTGATGGTCACAGCATAATGGTCACACAGTCTTCTTCGAAAACAAGTTCTCTAAATTTACCGAAGAGGGTTTCGCGAAACTACGTCTTTTATTTTCCAAGACTTCTAGTTTAAATTTCCTGAACATTTCTGTCAGATTTACACATGAGCTATACCAACCTGTCACGATCTTAGCAGTGCGTGTCTGACACTGATGTTTGTTGTGACGCGTTCTTCATTAGAGCTGCAAACACTGAAACGATAGTTTATAAGTGCTCGCGTTAGCGTCTTGTACACAGTTTCCTTTAGAGATAAACTATATTTTCCGTAAACATTCCAAAAATATGTTTTCTATTTACCTTCCCTAATACAAGTCTTACCTGGTCTTTGAAATTCGTATCGCCTCTTCGTGTTAGTCCTAGTTACATATTCAGTGTGACGTGCTCAAGCTGTTCACCAGTAATCAAGTGCTATCGGATTCTCTCTCTTTATTACAGACGTTATGTTACATTTATCCGTATTTAAATAGAGCTTCCACTTATTACCCCACATGGAAATTTTATCCTAGTTTCTCTGCAATTCCTTACGATCGTCTAACGACGATACATTTCTGGAGGCAACAGCACTTCTTGTGTGGACCCAATACCATTTTTTAACAATAATCATTTATTTTTTGTTGGCCAGACATGAAATTTCGGTTACTGTACGTTTGGACTCCATATTGGATACATGCGAGAAGTGGGATACTTTGTAGTTACAGCAGATTGTGTAGTGGTTTTACGGCTATAAGTATGTGTACTGACTCCGACCGCAGCGGAGCTGTCGACAGAGCTTTTCTGATGATTTATTTCTTTGTAGTTAGCAGCAATAAAATACAGGGACCGAAAGGTCATGCACAACTTGTACAGAAATGCACAATTTATACAGAAATCAGACAAGTATTCTTTTATTTTCCTGGTGGGTCTGAAAATAGTTTCCACCCCATACTTGCTTAAAACTTTCCCAATGCGATCTGTGACCGTACTAATGACCGGAAGAAAAACTTTGCCCTTGGGCGACTGTGTAAGTAGGCTGTTTAGGTTTTTATATTGGTAACGCCAAGTAGCGCTCTATGAAAATCACTGGCTGTGCTGTGTGCAGTCTGTGTCTGGTTTGCATTGTTAAAAATAAATTGTTGTCATAAATTTTTCCGAGGGGACGTTTCAACTGTTGATCGTCGTTGCTCCTGATTCTCTGCCTAGAGCAAAGTTCTCGATCTATATCCTTGCTGGAATAGCCATTCTTCACGAAAGTTCACCGTAGATATTCAGTCTCATCTTTTAAATAAACAGGTTCATAAATTTTGTACGCCCTGTCTACCAAGGTTTTCATTACTCCTTTTTTTTGTCTAGGGTAGTGGTTTGAATCTTTATGCAGATAACGAACAGTGTGTGTGGCCTTTCTATACACCTTATGGCCCAACGTTCCTTCCCATCGTTTAACCACAGACACATCCAAGAAATTGAATTGCCCATTCCTTTCCGTCTCCATAGTTAATTGGATTTTCGGATTAGTGCTGTTCAAATGTGTCAGGAAGGCATCCAACTACTCTGCTCCGTGTGTCCATACTACGAACATGTCATCGACATAGCAATACCATCTGGCTTGTCTCTTACTGGCAGTCAGCAACGCCCGTTGTTCAGCTACAGCTGACTTTAATAGGAATGGTTCACTTGTTATAGCTTCAGAGGTCTCATTTGCAGAGACGCTAGTTAGTATAGCCTTCAGCTAAGTCAGTAGCTACGACCTAGCCAGTTTATGCATTGCCAATTGATCTATTTGTGTGAAGCAATCAGAATTGTAAATCAGTATTCGCAATTCAGTCTATAACTGCACTTGTAAATATTATTGTACAAAGCTAAGTATTTAATTGTATTCCCGTCTACTAAATTCTGATCACCTAAGATGTTCCAGATACATCCCGCCAAGTATAGTTTATTGATCCTCACTTCAGCCTACGTGATCAACGCATGCAATAATGGCCACCCCTTGTGATCAAACTGAACGTCAAATTGCGTGACTCAGCCGTGTCACCCTTTTTCCATGAGGCCCATAGTTCCGCCTCATAAATAACAATTTCCGCAGAGCAGATGAATGCTGTCTGCGTACTGGAGTAGCCAGTGGGTTCTTCAGCCGTTCCTAGGTCGTGCTACCTCCCGATTATTTAGTGTAACGCTTGGCTGCCTGTCTCACCTAAACTGTTGTTAGAGTTTCCTCCCAGACCGACCCTTGGAACACTTCTGCGCACCACTGTTCTGTTGTTTGTGATTGTGATTTTCTGTTGTCGCCAGACCTTCAGCCGTGTAACTAATTTTGTCTATTCTATGTTCAGTATATGGCCTTCAGCCGAACCTTATGTGAAGTATTTTAGGATTAGGCCTTCAGCCGCGTTTTATTTAAAAATTCTTGTTTGCTCTGTATTTAGGCCTTCAGCCGCGTTTGCTTTAAAATTGGTGGCTTTCAGCCATAATGTGAAAATTCCTGTCTGTAAGGTTTCTCTTTAATTATCTTGAACTCTTAAAATGGCCTTCAGCCGTACCGTGTAAAAGCTTGTCTTAAGGTTTGTCTTTAATTATTTTGAATAATTGTTTGGGATTCCAGCCGTTAAGATATTTCAAGTTTTCTTAAATGGTTTTCTGTTGTATTGTGTAAATGCTTGTCTTTAAAGGTTGCTTTTTGTTATGTTGAAATATTATTGGGCTTCCAGCCGAGGAATTAATCCAAATTTTCCTTAATATGGCTTTTAGCCGAAATTGGTAAATGCTTGCCTTTTAAAGAATTTCCTTTTTTGAGCTGAAATATTATTCGGGCCTTTAGGCGAGAAGATATTTTAATTTTACTTAAGTAAGGCCTCCAACCCGTTTGTCTAAATTCTTGCGCCTTAACAGGAAATAATTAAGGATATTTTAATTTTACTTAAGTAAGGCCTTCAGCCGTGTCTCTAAATCTTTGTCTTTTAAAAGGATTTATTTAAAACTTATTATTGAGAAGTTACTCTTTCCTTCAGCCATGAATTTATCCTTGTTCTATAAATGAGAAAATTGTGCATTGTGTTTTCGAGGTGTTCTTGTGTAACTAACTGTAACTGATCTTGGCCCCTTTCCACAACCGCATCCGCTCTGTCCTGCGAATCCAGATTTCAGTGGCTTTCTCTTTCATTCCTTTCCTCAAGTCCATTTTCACTTACTATTTTTCTTTCTCTTCTTGTTTCTACTACCAAATTTCAGTTCTCCATCATAATTGCATTTTCATCTCCCTTAACAGTCTAAGTAATTTCTTTTATCTCATCATACATTGCTTCACAGAACTTTATGACTTTACCTGAGGAAAGAAGGGATCGGTTGATAGGAGACATTCAATGCATCAAGGAATTATCCATTTTTATAATGCAGGGAAGTCTTTTCTGAAGGTATGTGTGCAGAGTGTTGTCTAGGGAATTCAGATAAAAAGAAAATAGAAGCTGTTGAAATGTGGTAGTATAGAAAATGCAGAAGATTAGACGGGGAGATCGAATAACAAATGAAGAGCTACTGAATCGTATTAGGAAAAAACTGTAATTTGTGGCTCAATTTGACAAATAAAGGGATCGGTTGATGGGAGACAGTCTGAGGCATCTAAGAATTGTCAGTTTCGTAATGCGCAGCAGTGTGGGCTTGAAACCACAATAATCAGTTTCAAATAGATGTAGACTGCGGTAGTGATGCAGAAAAGAAGAGTCTTCCACAGGATAGACTAGCGTGGCTAGTTGCATCAAACGTGTATTCCGAATAAAGACGACGACAACAACAAGTAGCAGTACTAATTCCGAATGTGGTTACCTGTTAGGCTACTTTCTGTAGGCCACCTTCAAAGTGTGGGCTAAGTTGAACCGCTACCAGCAAACCTGAAGGTAACGTTGTATAATTTCCAAACACATAATGAGAACTAAATACCATCAGTAAAATAGCTGAATGGATTATCCAACAACAGTACATAAATAAATCACAAAAACATTTCAAAATTCATTACCGGTTACTAACAGCCTGCGATCAGACTGCCTAGAAACACATCTTGGAAGAGGTGACATTGTTCCCTCTGCGTTATCAACATTTTCCGCGGACAAACTGTCGTTTTTCAAAATAATCTGTTTGCTGCGGAATATAAGGCACTATTTTTTTCTATATATTAGTAACTAACTACGTTATTTTAAGTATTAACTGTATTTTTCTTACTTGTCACTTCTTCTTCCGTGTGTTTTTGCTTTTAGGAAGCTTTAATTGTCAAGTGCTAGTAATAGTGTTCCATAGATTTCGTGTTTGTTTTGAATACAATCAGAGAGAGTCCCTTTAGTCAACCATAGTGCCAGTAGTGCTAGTGTTTGTTTTCAATACAGTCCAGAGACAGGTAGTGCTATTTTCATTGTTTTCTACAAGAAGTGTCTAGCAACCACAGTTTAGTCAACACTCAGCCGCCTTTAGTGAATTAGCAGTCTAGTTAAAAGTTGATTACTGAACTCTCTACAGTAAATTGATTTCTTTGGATGAATAGGATGTGTGACTGCTGTGTACGGACGCAGGAGGAGCTGGCCACCGTTCGCGAACAGCTGAACGCGTTGATGGCCGCGGTCAGCCGTCTTCAGGCTGCTGCCTCGGAGTGTAGCGGCAGTGGGGAATCTGGTGCGTCGCATGGTACACCCCAGGTGTTACATGCTTCACCCACTGTCCCTGCTGTCGAGACATCTTCGCGGGTACCGGGCGCGGTTGGGCCACCCCAAGGGGAGTGGCGGGTTCAGCGGCGTTCGCGGCGCACGAGGCGGAGGGTCAATGTGGAGGCTGGCCGTGTGGCATCGCCCGCCTTGCCTGTGAGTGGACATGTGGCCGCTCCTTCAGCAAGGTCCGAGCAGGTACACGGGGGCAGGGGTTTATTAGTTATTGGGAGCTCCAAAGTTAGGCGGGTGATGGAGCCCCTTAGGGAAATAGCGGAAAGGTCGGGGAAGAAGGCCAGTGTTCACTCTGTCTGCTTGCCGGGGGTCTCATCCGAGATGTGGAGGAGGCCCTGTCAGCGGCGATAGAGAGCACTGGGTGCACACCCGACTGCAAATTGTTGCACATGTCGGCACCAATGACTCCTGCCGTCTGGGTTCAGAGGTCATCCTCAGTTCGTACAGGCGGTTGGCTGAATTGGTGAAGGCGGAAAGCCTCGCTCGCGGGATGGAATCTGAGCTAACTATTTGTAGCATCGTTCCCAGAACCGATCGCGGTCCTCTGGTTTGGAGCCGAGTAGAAGGCTTAAACCAGAGGCTCAGACGATTCTGCGGAGATCTGGGGTGCAAAAATTCGACCTCCGCTATCGGGCGGAGAAATGTAGGGTCCCCCTGAATAGGTCAGGCGTGCACTACACGCTGGAAGCGGCTACAAGGGTAGCGGAGTACGTGTGGAGTGCACATGTGGGTTTTTTAGGTTAGAGAATTCCCTCCCTAGGCCCGACAAGACGCCTCCTGAGACGCGGCAAGGTAGAAGTAGGCAAAATGCAACAGGGAATAAAAATATTAATGTGCTAATAGTAAACTGCAGGAGCGTCAATAGAAAGGTCCCAGAACTGCTCTCATTAATAAACGGTCACAATGCCCATATAGTACTAGGGACAGAAAGTCGGCTGAAACCAGACGTAAACAGTAATGAAATCCTAAACTCAGATTGGAATGTATACCGCAGAGACAGGCTGGACAGTGAAGGTGGAGGCGTGTTTATAGCGATAAGAAGTGCAATAGTATCGAAGGAAATTGACGGAGATTCGAAATGTGAAATAATTTGGGTGAAGGTCATGGTTAAAGCAGGCTCAGACATGGTAATTGGATGTCTCTATAGGCCCCCTGGCTCAGCAGCTGTTGTGGTTGAGCACCTGAAGGATAATTTGGAAAATATTTCGGGTAGACTTCCCCACCATGTTATAGTTCTGGGTGGAGATTTTAATTTGCTGGATATAGACTGGGAGACTCAAACGTTCATAACGGGTGGCAGGGACAAAGAATCCAGTGAAATTTTTTAAGTGCTTTATCTGAAAACTACCTTGAGCAGTTAAACAGAGAACCGACTCGTGACGATAACATATTAGACCTTTTGGTGACAAACAGACCAGAACTATTTGAAACAACGCAGAACAGGGAATCAGCGATCATAAAGCGGTTACTGCATCGATAATTTCAGCCGTAAATAGAAATATTAAAAAAGGTAGGAAGATTTTTCTGTTTAGCAAAAGTGACAAAAAGCAGATTACAGAGTACCTGACGGCGCAACACAAAAGTTTTGTCTCAAGTACAGATAGTGTTGAGGATCAGTGGACAAAGTTCAAAACCATCGTACAATATGCGTTAGATGAGTATGTGCCAAGCAAGATCATAAGAGATGGAAAAGAGCCACCATGGTACAACAACCGAGTTAGAAAACTGCTGCGGAAGCAAAGGGAACTTCACAGCAAACATAAACATAGCCAAAACCTTGCAGACAAACAAAAAATACGCGAAGCGAAATGTAGTGTGAGGAGGGCTATGCGAGAGGCGTTCAATGAATTCGAAAGTAAAAGTTCTATGTACTGACTTGGCAGAAAATCCTAAGATTTTGGTCTTATGTCAAAGCGGTAGGTGGATCAAAACAAAATGTCCAGACACTCTGTGACCAAAAAGGTACTGAAACAGAGGATGACAGATGGTTCAAATGGCTCTGAGCACTATGGGACTCAATATCTTAGGTCATAAGTCCCCTAGAACTTAGAACTACTTAAACCTAACTAACCTAAGGACATCACACACAGCCATGTCCGAGGCAGGATTCGAACCTGCGACCGTAGCAGTCCCGCGGTTCCGGACTGCAGCGCCAGAACCGCACGGCCACCGCGGCCGGCAGGATGACAGACTAAAGGCCGAAATACTAAATGTTTTTTTCCAAAGCTCTTTCACAGAGGAAGACTGCACTGTAGTTCCTTCTCTAGATTGTCGCACAGATGACAAAATGGTAGATATAGAAATAGACGACAGAGGGATAGAGAAACAATTAAAATCGCTCAAAAGAGGAAAGATGGGATACCAGTTCGATTTTACACAGAGTACACATCAGAGACAGCAAAGGACTTGGAAGAGCAGTAGAACGGAATGGACAGTGTCTTGAAAGGAGGATATAAGATGAACATCAACAAAAGCAAAACGAGGATAATGGAATGTAGTCGAATTAAGTCGGGTGATGCTGAGGGAATTAGATTAGGAAATGAGACACTTAAAGTAGTAAAGAAGTTTTGCTATTTGGGGAGCAAAATAACTGATGATGGTCGAAGTAGAGAAGATATAAAATGTAGACTGGCAATGGCAAGGAAAGCGTTTCTGAAGAAGAGAAATTTGTTAACATCGAGTATAGATTTAAGTGTCAGGAGGTCGTTTCTGAAAGTATTTGTATGGAGTGTAGCCATGTATGGAAGTGAAACATGGACGATAAATAGTTTGGACAAGAAGAGAATAGAAGGTTCCGAAATGTGGTGCTACAGAAGAATGCTGAAGGTTAGATGGGTAGATCACATAACTAATGATGAAGTATTGAATAGAATTGGGGAGAAGAGGAGTATGTGGCACAACTTGACAAAAAGAAGGGACCGGTTAGTAGGACGTGTTCTGAGGCATCAAGGGATCACCAATTTAGCATTGGAGGGCAGTGTGGAGGGTAAAAATCGTAGAGGGAGACCAAGAGATGAATACACTAAGCAGATTCAGAAGGATGTGGGTTGCAGTAGGTACTCTGAGATAAAGAAGCTTGCACAGGATAGGGTAGCATGGAGAGCTGCATCAAACCAGTCTCAGGACTGAAGACCACAACAACAACAACGCGAAGGAACTTGTCCCCCTTCTTGCAGCGGTTTACCGTAGGTCTCTAGAAGAGCGTAGCGTTCCAAAGGATTGGAAGATGTCACAGGTCATCACCGTTTTCAAGAAGGGACGCCGAACAGATGTGCAGAACTATAGACCTATATCTCTAACGTCGATCAGTTGTAAAATTTTGGAACACCTATTATGTTCGAGTACAATGACTTTTCTGGAGACTAGAAATCTACTCTGTAGGATTCAGCATGGGTTTCGAAAAAGACGGTCGTGTGAAGCCCAGCTCGCGCTATTCGTCCACGAGACTAAGAGGGCTATAGACACGGGTTCACAGGTAGATGCCGTGTTTGTTGACCTCCGCAAGGCGTTCGATACAGTTCCCCACAGTCGTTTAATAAACAAAGTAAGAGCATATGGACTATGAGACCAATTGTGTGACTGCATTGAAGAGTTCCTAGATAACAGAACGCAGCATGTCATTCTCAATGGAGAGAAGTCTTCCGAAGTAAGAGTGATTTCAGGTGTGCCGCAGGGGAGTGTCATAGGACCGTCGCTATTCACAATATACATAAATGACCCTGTGGATGACATCGGAAATTCACTGAGGCTTTTTGCAGATGATGCTGTGGTGTATCGAGAGGTTGTAACAATGGAAAATTGTACTGAAATGCAGGAGGATCAGCAGCGAATTGACGCATGGTGCAGGGAATGGCAATTGAATCTCAATGTAGACAAGTGTAACGTGCTGCGAATACTTGGAAAGATAGATCCCTTATCATTTAGCTACAAAATAGCAGGTCAGCAACTGGAAGCAGTTAAATCCATAAATTATCTGGGAGTACGCATTAGGAGTGATTTAAAATGGAATGATCATATAAAGTTGATCGTTGGTAAAGCAGATGCCAGACTGAGATTCATTGGAAGGATCCTAAGGAAATGCAATCCGAAAACAAAGGAAGTAGGTTACAGTAAGCTTGTTTGCCCACTGCTTGAATACTGCTCAGCAGTGTGGGATCCGTACCAGATAGGGTTGATAGAAGAGACAGAGAAGATCCAACGGAGAGCAGTGCGCTTCGTTACAGGATCATTTAGTAATCGCGAAAGCGTTACGGAGATGATAGATAAACTCCAGTGCAAGACTCTGCAGGAGAGACGCTCAGTAGCTCGGTACGGGATTTTGTTAAAGTTTCGAGAACATACCTTCACCGAAGAGTCAAGCAGTATATTGCTCCCTCCTACGTATATCTCACGAAGAGACCATGAGGATAAAATCAGAGAGATTAGAGCCCACACAGAAGCATACCGACAATCCTTCTTTCCACGAGCAATACGAGACTGGAATAGAAGGGAGAACCGATAGAGGTACTCAAGGTACCCTCCGCCACACACCGTCAGGTGGCTTGCGGAGTATGGATGTAGATGTAACTTGGCAATGCTTCGCAATTGCTAAATATGTATGCGAGTTGGATGTACGTTCTGATCTCCTTCTCGCTCTCTCTCTCCCTCTCTCTCTCTCTCCACCCTCTCTCTCTGTCCATCGCTTCCTCCCCCTTCTCTTTGTCCTTCTTCTTCCCCTCTTTCTGTTCCTCACTTCCAACCCCCTTCTCACTCCTTCTCATCTCCCTCTCTCTGCCCATCTCTTCATTCCTCCTCTCTTCGTCCATTTCCTCCCCCTTCCTCTCTGTCCATCTCATATTCTCCCCTCACTCTGACTTTGACCCTTTTTTATTGTTATTGCAAACGAAACGTTGATTGGGAATTGAAGCCGCTTAGAATGAATGGGTAAATCAGTTAGTATGAGAGAGACCTTTCCAGCTGCTGGTTCTGTGAGAATAGCTGTTTCAGTGACGACATTACTCATAGTTTTAATCTGTGAATGCTTAGAAATACAAAGTTTTGGACCATTAAGTTCGAAATAAATCTGTCAAGAACTTTTCGAGATTTTTGCTGACAGCGTTTCTACACACTCACGTTCAGAAAAAAGACAGAACACCTTGAACTGTTAGAGATAGGACGTTCATATTCACAGGACAGATACATTAGTATGTTCTGCAGAAAATATTAGAATTTCAGTTACTTCGGTTCAGCACGTGTCCTGTTGCCTAGTAAGCAAAGGATACGCCATGGGGCCTGATCTTCCATGACACTGACGCGCATAAGGCGCGAATTTCGTCCTGTTGTATAACCACACTTTTTCGATTAGCGACAAGTCTGGTGATCTGGCGGGCCACAGTAAGAGGCTGACATCCTGTGACACCAAGAAGGCACGTGTTCGAGCAGCAATATGTGATCGTGCATTGTCTTGCTAAAAATGGCGTCTGGAGTGTTGTGTAGAAATGGTACGGCTATGGCTCGCAGGATTTCATTCACCTAGGTTACATTGATCACTGTGCCCTGGACACGCAGCAACTGTGCTTTGTGGCTGTACCAAGTAGCACCCCACATCAGAAGGCCCCGTGTTGGCGAACCAAAATGCGGCGATCATTTTCAAACAAACGGAACCTGGATTTGTCCTTAAACACTATCTGATGCCACTCCTGTCCCCAGTGATGTTGTTCCATACACCATTGCCATCTTAGCATGTTCCCGCACATTCGTCGAATGTAAGCAGGGAAGCGGACGACGCGCAAGTAATCCATGCCTTAATAAACGGCAACGGACTGTCAAGTCTGATACTGTAGGATGTGTTAGACTGATCCACTGTTGCGCCAGAGCCGAGGAGGACGCAGATCTGTCCTGCCATTCCATCCGGATGACGTGTCGATCTTTTCGGGGATGGTCTTGGTGGTGCCACCTGACCCATGTCGTCGTGTTCTATGACCTTCCGTGAGCCATTCTGCACACACCTGTTGCACTGCCGAAACACTTCGTCCCACACTAATAGCAGTTTCCCGGATAGATGCATCAAATTCTCTGTTGCCAATAATGCGCCTTCTTTAGAACTCACTGATTTGACAGTACGGTTCGCGCATACGTCTGGGAGGTATCCTGCACGTCTGTTCAAGTCACACAGATCCATTACCTTCGGTTTATAGTGACAACAAGAGCCGCAGGCACATTTTACCGGTAGGTGCTATTGCGCCGCGACTTCGATGTTGGCCTTGTTGAGAGACATGAACGAAAACTGGCAGACGTTTCTATATCTGAGAGATGATGTCTATCCAAATTTCGACCGAGCCACGTGGTGCAGTGATTAGGACATTGGACTCGCATTCGGGAGGACGACGGTGCGAACTCGCGTCCAGACATCCTAACTTAGGTTTTCCGTGATTTCTCTAAATTGCATCAGGCAAATGTCGGGATGGTTCCTTTGAAAGGACACGGTCGACTTTCTTTCTCATCCTTACCTCATCAGATGGGACCGATGACCTCACTGTTTGATCCACTCCCCCAAATCAACCATCTAGCAAACCCAAATTCCGCGCCAGTCGCATGAGAGTGGCACAGGTGGAGCCCTTTTTTTATGAGTTATCAGTCTTCTGACTGGTTCGATGCGGCCCTCCACGAATTCCTCTCCTGTGCCAACTTCTTCATCTCAGAGTAGCACTTGCAACCTACGTCCACACTTACTTGCTGGATGTATTCCAATCTGTGCCTTCCTCTACGGCTTCTGCCCTCTACAGCTCCCTCTACTGCCATGGAAATCAGTTCCTGATGTCTTAAAAGATGTCCTATCATCCTGTACCCCCTCCTTTTCAGTGTCTTCCACATACTTCTTTCTTCTCCGATTCTGCGCAGAACCTCCTCATCCCTCACCTTAGCAGTTCACCTAATTTTCAGCATTCGTCTGTAGCACCACATCTCAAATGCTTCGACTGTCTTCTGTTCGTGTTTTTCCACAGACCATGTTTCACTACCATACAACGCTGAGCTCCAAACGTACATTCTCAGAAATTTCTTCCTCAAATTAAGGCCTGTATTTGATACTAGTAGACTTCTCTTGGCCAGAAATGCCTTTTTGCCAGTGCTAGTCTTTTGCTGTCGTCCTTGCTCTGTCCGTCATTTACTACCTAGGTTGCAGAATTACTTAATTTCTCCTTCGTGATCGTCAACCCTGATGTTAAATTTCTCGCTGAGCTCGTTTCTACTGCTTCTTATTACTTTCGTCTTTCTTCGATTTACTTTCAATTCATTTTCTGTCCTCATTAGACAGTTCATTCCATCCAGCAGATCCTGTAATTCTTCACTTTCACTGACGGTAGCAATACCATCAGCGAATCGTATCACTGCTATCCTTCCACCCTGAATGTTAATCCAACTCGTGAACCTTTATTTCCATCATTGCTTCTTCGAAGTACAATTTGAACAGTAGCCGCGATCGACTTTCAACATTCGTCTTACACCCTTTTCAATCCGAACACTTCGTTCTTGGTCGTACACTCTTATTATGCCCTCTTGGCTGTTGCACATATAATATATTATCCGTCTCTCCTCATATCTTACCCCTATTTTTCTCTGAATTCCGAACACCTCGCACCATTTTACATTGTCGAACGCTTTTTCCAGGTCGACAGATCCTATGAACGTGTCTTGATTTTTCTTTAGTCTTGCTTCCATTATCAATCGCAACGTCAGGATTGTCTCTATGGTGCCTTTACCTCTCTTAAAGCCGAACTGATCGTCGTCTAACACACCCTCGATCTTCTTTTCCTTTCTTCGGTACATTATTCTTGTCAGCAACTTGGATGCTTTGTGCTGTTTAGGTGATTGTGTGATAATTCTCGCACTTGTCAGCTCTTGCAGTCTTCGGAATCATTGGATGATATTTTTCCGAAAGTCAGATGGTATGTCGCAAGACTTATACATTCTATACACCAACGTGAATAGTCCTTTTTTTGCCATTTACCCCAATGATCTTAGAAATTCTGATGGACTGTTATTACCCCTTCGCCTAATTCGATCATAAGTCCTCCAAAGCTCTTTCAAATTTTGATTCTAATACTGGATCCCCTATCTCCTCTAAATCGACTCCTGTTTCGTCTTCTATCACATCAGACACATCTTCCCCTCATAGAGGCCTTTAATGCACTTTTTCAATCCATCCACTCTCTCTTCTGCATTTGACAGTGGAATTCCCGTTCCACGTTTAATGTTACCACCCTTACTTTTAAGTTCGCCGTAGGTTGTTCTGGCTTTCCTATATGCTGAGTCAGTCCTTCCAACCATCATTATTTCGATTTCTTCAGATTTTTCATGCAGCCATTTTTTTAGCTTCCTTGCACTTCCTGTTTATTTCATTATTCAGTCACTTGTACTTCTGTACTTCTGAATTTCCCTGAACATTGTTGTACTTCCTTCTTTCGTCGGTCAATTGAAGTATTTATTCTGTTACCCATGGTTTCTCCGCAGTTACCTTCTTTGTACCTATGTTTTTCTTTCCAATTACTGTGACTGCACTTTTTAGAGATATCCTTTGCTCTTAAACTCTACTGCCTACTCAGCTATTCCTTATTTCTGTATCTATAGCCCTAGAGAACTTAAAGCGTATCTCGTCATTACTTAGTATTTCTGTATCCCATTTTTTTGTGTATTGATTCTTCCTAACAACTGTCTTATACCTCAGCCTACTTTTCATCAGTATTAAAATGTGATCTGAGTCTATATCTGTCCCTGGGTACGCCATACAATCGAGTATCTGATTTCAGAATGTCTGACCACAGTGTAATCTAGCTGCAATCTTCCCGTATCACCAGGCCTTTTTCAAATATACCTCCTCCTCCTGTGATTCTTACACAGAGTATTCACAACTACTAGCTGAAATTTATTACAATAGTCAATTAGTCTTTCACTTCTCTCATTCCTTGCCCAAAGCCCATATTCTCCTGGAACCATTTTGTCTACTCGTTGCCACGCTGAGTGGCCGCGCGGTTTGAGGCACCATATCCCGGATTGCGAGGCCCCTCCCGCCGGAAATTAGTGTCCTCCCTCGGACGTGTGTGTGTGTGTGTGTTGTTCTTAGCACAAGTTAGTTTAAGTAGTGCGTAGGTCTCGGGACCGATGACCTCAGCAGTTTGGTCCCATAAGATCTTACCACAAATTACCAAGGTTTCTTCATCTTCAGCTTGCAACGTCGGCATGTATACCCGAACTATCATTGTCGGTGTTGGTTTGCTGTCGATTCTGATAAGAACAAACCTATCACTGAATTGTTCACAGTAACACACTCTCCGTCCTATCTTCCTATTCATAACGAATACTACTCCCGTTATACCATTTTCTGCTGCTGTATTAGATATAATTGTCTTCTTCTCATATCACTTGACTGATCCCTATTGTATCTAGATTGAACCTATGCATTTCACTTTTCAGATTTTCTAGTTTCCCCACCACGTTCAAAGTCTGACATTCCATGCCCCGACTCGTAGAAGGTTATCCCGTCGTTGGTTATTCAATCTTTTTGTCACAGTCACCTCCCCCTTGTTAGCCCCTCCCGGAGATCCGAATGGGGGCTCTTCCGGGATCGTTTGTAATGGAGAGATCATCATGACACTTTCCAATTGCAGGCTACATAGCACCACTAGTAGGCTGCAAATCAGGTTTACTTTAAATACGTGCTGTAACGGTCGTGAGCATTAGTTACCTTTGAAATTGAACGTGGTGCGACAAAGACGCATAGGGCTACGAGAAGATGGATGTTCCTTCTGCGTTGTTGCAGAAAGATTAGGTTCAAATGGCTCTGAGCACTATGGGACTTAACTTCTGAGGTCATCAGTCCCTTAGAACTTAGAACTACTTAAACCTAACTAACCTAAGGACATCACACACATCCATGCCCGAGGCAGGATTCGAACCTGCGACCGTAACGGTCGCGCGGTTGCAGACTGTAGCGCCTAGAACCGCTCGGCCACTCCGGTCGGCTGCAGAATGACTAGAGGGGAATGTAGCCACTGTACATGATAGCTGGCAGCGGTGATCACGGGAATGTACGGTCGCAGGAACACCAGGTTCCGGGAGGCCACGTGGCACTACCGAGAGGGAAGACCGTCGTGTTCGGCGTGAGGCTCTGGGACATCGTACTGCGTCTGCAGCAGAAACTTGAGCAGTAGCTGCCACAACAGCGACATAACAAACTGCTGCACATCGGTTAGTTCAAGGACAGCACCGAGCCAGACATCCTGTTGAGAGCGTTCCATTGACGCCATTTGCGACGTCAGAGAGAGCTCATTGAAGGGCATGGTGTAGGTCAATTGTGTTGTCTGATGAAAGTTGGTTTTGCCTCGCTGCCAGTGATGGTCGTTTGTTACTTACTAGCCGGCCACGGTGATCGAGCGGTTCTAGGCGCGTCAGTCCGGAACCACGCGGCTGCTACGGTTGCAGGTTCGAATCCTGCCTCGGGAATGGATGTGTGTCATGTCCTTAGGTTAGTTAGGTTTAAGTAGTTCTTAGGAGACTGATGACCTCAGATGTTAAGTCCCATAGTGCTTAGAGCCATTTGAACGATTTTTGTTGCGTAGTAGGAGGCCAGTTAAGAGCCTGCATCCAACCTATCTGCGCGCTAGACGCACTGGCTCTGCACCTGGAGTTATGGACTGGGGTGTGATTTCCTGTGACATCAGGAGCACTCCTGCGGTTGTCCCACGTTCCCTGACTGCAAATTTTTACGTCACTCTGGTGATTCGACCTGTCGTGCTGCCATTTATGAAAAACATTCCAGAGAGTGTTTTCCGACAGGATAACGCTCGTCCACATACCGCTATTTTAAACAAACATGGTCTACAGTGTTGATATCTTCCATTGGCCTGTTCGATCAAAAAAGCTGTCTCCAGTCGAGCACAAATGGGACATCATCGGACGAAAACTCCAACAGCGTCATCCACAAAAAGCACTAACTGTCCATGTAATGACCGACCAAGTGCAAGAGACATAGACTCCATCGCGCAAAATTACATCCGGCGCCTGCACAAGAATATGCATGCATGTATGCATGCTTGAATTCAACATCATGGCGGGTTACATCGGTTAATAATGTACCAGCTTTTCTCATTTGCAAAGGCTTGTCTCACGCTTACATAAACCTGTGATTTTGCAATGCTAACCGCTGAAATATGTTACCTGCACAAATGTATTCCAGAAATTTCATTACTCTGCATTAATTGTTTTTTGGTGTTGTGATTTTTTTTCCATCAGCATATATACGTGCAATAGATGACGCTCCACCATGTGTACAAAAACTTGCAACGTCGTGTCAAAATTTCAAAGCAATCGGTCAACTTTCGGAGATATAAGATTTTAGGCAAACAAAAATTTACTTTCGTTTTTATAAGATGGTATACACAACACACAGCTGTAGTTGAGTTTATTGCTATCAGTTTCGAAGCGCTTAATGCATCATCACGTACATGTGGTGACATACTGGGCAGTCGTAAAATACATTATTTCGTAATCATGAGTCTTTCTCAAGTATGGCTCTATGTGAAGTGGAAATTTGTCTCTGATGGCCACATTTTCTTCCAACAAGGTGGAAGGTGTGAGACTAAAGCGGTCTGTGTATAAAGCTAATTTCAATCAGATGTATAATTTTCGTTGTTGCAACTTCCATGAACGTTCATGTACATTGGAGCCATCCTCTCGTGCGACCCCAAGCCAGTTTCTGTGTCCAGCCTGTAGCGGGTAGCGGCTTGGCGGGCCGCCTGCTCCACCGCGGCCGCGATTCCCTACACCTGCCACTACCCGGTGGACTCGACCGAGCACGCGATCCGCGATCTGCGCTAAAATTATCCCCGCGCTCCGACTGCGAGATGTAAAAAACCTAAAAGTCGGATAACGCTGACGCCAGACATTTCCCATCGCCGCGGCCTCAGTAAACATTTAGTTATTTCAGGGAGTCGGGGAATCTTGAAACCGACCGTAAATCGAAACGTATAAACGCTGGGTGGACGCTGATTCCTCGGCCGGATATCGCCAACCCAGTTTACGAGAGCTGAAGTCCAACCCTCGTTTCACGTGCGGTCCTGTGTCAGTTTTGTGCTGCAGATATACACTACGTTGTTGAAAGTATCCGGACACACCTATGTAATGCGAAATCGAGCACTAGATGTCACCAGAGGCGGACCTGGCAGTATAAAAGGAGGCTGGGAGTAATGTGTGGTCAGAAGAGAAGAGCTGGAAGTCAGGAGAGATCAGTGAGTTCGAACATGAACTATTTATCGGATATCACTGAAATAACAAATCCATAAGGGACATTTAAATCCTTCTAAATAAGCCCAAGTCGACAGTTGGAAATGTGTTTGTGAAATGGAAACGCGAAGTAAAAGAGGCAGCTAAACTAAGACTAGGTAGACCTCAGGTGTTAAAGTAATGCGGATTGTGGATGTGAAAAACAGCATTGTGTCAGTGAAAGGGATCGCTCGTGAACTCCACAGCCTACCACAGTCCATCTAGCACAATGGCTGCGAGTAGGGATTTAAAAAGAATGAGTCTGCCATTTCTGTAGCCAATACTAATCGACGCTTGGGGTGATTTAACGAGGCACGCTACTGGACACCTTCAAACAGTTGATGGATCACACTGTACCCTGTGCCAATCCGATGGCAGGCTTAGGGTTTCAAGATTGCCTTGAGTGCGGTGCGTGCCTTGATGTGTAGAGTCAACAGCGAAGTACGAATGAGGGGGTGTTATTGTGTGGAGCTGATTTCGCGGTTAGGTCGTGGTCCTCCTGTTGTGCTTAGCGCTGAATGCCGAAGGATACCTTTTACAGCATTATATACCACAGTAGAGGAATCTTTAGGAGACGATGTTTGTATCAACATGACAATGCACGTTGCCCCAAAGCAGCGTCTGCGAGGCAATAATTTGTGGGCAATAACATTCTTGATTGGACTAGCCTGCTCAGAATCAAGACCCAAACTCAATAGAATACCTTCGGAGTCAGTTAGAACGTCGCCTTCGCTCCAGACCCCGCCATCCCACATCAGAACCTTCTCTGATTTGTGGAGAATGGGCTGCCATTCCTCCACACTGATTCATTTTGCGTAATTCGCTTCGCTACTAGTTTTGGTCAAATGATCATTATCTACCATCAGCTGGCATAAACGGCTGGAAAGTTGTACCATTATACGAGTAATTTGCTCTTTTGAGCCCACCATAGTAGTAAAAATGTTTTACAATAATAGCTGTGTACAGTAGATTTCGTGAAGAAGCAAAGTCTACAACGACAGCTATACTCATGCTCATAAGTTAAGGATAATGCTGATACATGGTGAAATAGCGTTCTGGTGGGCGGTATGCGGGTTTAAATCAACCCGGGGTATGACCATGCAGTGCATTGTCCTGCGGTCGTCGTACGGTGGCACTGGCAGCAGTCCACATACACAGAGGTTTGTTGGTGCATGTCAGAGTATGGTGCAGCGAGTAAGTGTGCAGACGTTTTCAGACGTGCTAATGGTGACTGTGTGTTGAAAATGGCTCAAAGAACACATATTGATGACGTTATGAGGGGTAGAATACTACGGTGACTGGACGCTGGTCAAGCACAGCAGGTAATAGCACGGGCCCTCCGTGTGCCACAAAGTGTGATCTCATTATTATGGCAACGATACCAGCAGACAGGAAACGTGTCCAGGCGCTAAAGTACGAGACGTCCACAGCGTACAACACCACAAGAAGATCGATATCTCATCATCAGTGCCCGCAGACGGCCACGGAGTACTGCAGGTAGCCTTGATCGGGACCTTACCGCAGCCACTGGACACACAGTCTACAGGGGACTGAACAGACATGGTTTATTCGCCTGGAGACCTGCAAGGTGCATTCCACTGACCCCTGGTCACAGGAGAGCCCGTAAAGCTTGGTGTCAAGAACACAGTACATGGTCATTGGAACAGTGGTCCCAGGTTATGTTCACGGACGAGTCGAGGTATGGTCTGAACAGTGATTCTCGCCGGATTTTCATCTAGCTTGAACCAGGAACCAGATACCAACCCTTTAATGTCCTTGAAAGGGACCTTTATGGAGGTCGTGGTTTGATGGTGTGGGGTGGGATTACGATTGGTGCACGTACACCCCTGCATGTCTTTGACAGAGGAACTGTAACAGGTCAGGTGTATCGGGACGTCATTTGGCACCAGTATGTCCTCCTTTTCAGGGGTGCAGTGGGTCACACCTTCCTCCTGATGGATGATAACGCACGGCTCCGCCGAGTTGCCATCGTGGAGGGATACGTTGAAACAGAAGATATCAGGCGAATGGAGTGACCTGCCTGTTCTCCAGACCTCAACCCCATCGAGCACGTCTGGGATGCTCTCAGTTGACATATTGCTCCACGACGTCAGACCCCTATTACACTTCAGCAGTTCTGACAGGCACTGGTGCAAGAATGTGAGACTATACCTGAGCAACCGCTCGACCACCTGATCCAAAGTATGCCAACCCGTTGTGCGGCCTGTGTACGTGTGCATGGTGATCATATCCCATACTGATGTCTTGGCACATGCGCAGGAAACAGTGGCGTTTTGTAGCAGATGTGTTTCGGGTCGGTTTTCTCAACTTATCAGCAATACTGTGGCCTTACAGATCTGTGTCGTGTGTGTTCCCTATATGCCTATTCTATTAGCGCCAGTTTTGTGTAGTGCCACGTTGTGTGGCACCACATTCTACAGTTATCCTTACTTTATGGGCATGAGTGTAGTAACACATATACAATTTGCGTGCATTTCAGCAAGATAATGCCCGCGTGCATACGGCAGGGGTGGCTACTGTTTGTCTCTCTGCTTGCCAAACCATACCGTAGCCAGCGACGTCGCCGGATGTCTCTTCAGTTGGAACGTTTGGAGCATTATGGGCAGGACCCTCCAAATAGCTATCGATTTTGACGCTAACACGTCAGTTGGACAGAATTTGCCACTATATCCCTCAGGACGATATCCAACAACCCTTTCAGGCAATGCCACGCCGAATAACTGCTTGCATAAGACTACAGCGCGACCAGAGCGCTAATGACTTGCTCATTTGCGAAGCTATTTCTCTTGCATAAATCAATTTTTCTGCCGTTGTAAGCATTTGTTTGTATGTACATGTACATCCCAATTGGATGATGCCTTCGTGGTGCGTCGTACTCTCAGGGCATTAAGACAAATTCTTACATGGAAAGCACAAATTGGTCGATATTTTGCAGTTTTAATTTATTGTGTTCAGACTTCAAATGAATGTTGGCATCAGTGAGGGAGGACACAATACTGGAGAACAACGCTGAAAAACCTATTAGGTACACGTCGAAAGTGAGGTGCATATATAGAGTAAAAGTCGTCTTTCACAATGCAGTGGTAGCGTAACTAAAAATTTCGAGGTTAAAGTGTAAATATAAAGGCAATAAACTAGATAAAACATTAAAAATCGAAAAAAAAACAGTGTATGTGTGTGTGTGTGTGTGTGTGTGTGTGTGTGTGTGTGTGTGTGTGCGCACTCATGCGCAAGGATAAGTTGAAAAGGAGGAGGGTAACATTAGCAAAAACCGCCCCCGGTACCTGAGTGGTCAGCGCGACAGAATGTCAGACCTAAGGGCCCGGGTTCAATTCCCGGCTGGGGCGGAGATTTTCTCCGTTGACGGACTGGGTGTTGTGTTGTCCTAATCATCATCATCATTTCATCACCATCGACGCGCAAGTCGCCGAAGTGGCGTCAAATTGAAAAACTTCCACCTGGCGAACGGTCTACCCGACAGGAGGCCCTAGTCACAAAACATTAGCAAAGAATTGCACTCAACAGAAGAAAATATGTACATTGGTAACAACCTAATAGCAAATATAACAATTTAAATTAAATTATAAATCACAATGTAATAAAATAAAAGACAAAAGTAATGAATAATAGTTTGAAGAGGTATTAGGTATGGAGGGTGATGCAGAAAAAGAGTAAAAGTTGGAAGTGATAATTGTAATTGTAATTTATCAGTGGCATGAAGAATTTCTCTCAATGTAGGAGAGATGTACATATTAAAAAACAACATATTTTGTAGGATTCATATACAATTATTATAAAACAATTACAGGAAAAGACGGGAGAACACAATGGAGCAGGCAGTTTGGGAAGTGGTGAAGAAAACTGTGGCTTGAATGAAATTTAGAAGAGGGGAATTATTGGGCTGTGTTTCATTATTTGATGTTAAATCAAGCATGCGGACCAAATGTTAATCGATTTTTAGCGTTGTTTGCTACGTGGAGAACATGGGACTGTGGCTCGCACTTAGTACATGCTCAGAAAACATGGTGTCAGGATTCCACAACCTTCAGCTGCGTTCAAGTTCAGCAAAATTGGCTTCTGCGTCTTGCCTGATCGACTAATATCTAATTTTTCATAATAGCGATGGGTAATCTCTATAGCCTTATTTGTTGAGGTAAGTCAGTTTTCTGCGTAGGCTGCTTTTAATTTTAAAATAACCATATCATGCTTTTGCTATTCGCTAATTGCGTCCCCTCGAGCATTTTAAGCTACCGCTGTCTCAGTGACAAACTGCAGTCACAGAACATCTCCCACACACGAAGGGAAGTAAGCTCCATTTAATGGCGTCCTTAATAAGTTTTTTACGATCATGATGTTAACAAGCACAGCTGCCACAGATCAGTTCAGTGTACAAAATAAGAAAAAGAAACCATTATGAGGATTTTGTCGCAGTTGAAGTACACGGCTCATTAAAATACGTTAGTTTCACATTTCAAATAAAACTACAGATAACGTGGTCAATTCTTAAAACCGAATGGCGTACATGTCAGCGAATTTTTACTGTGACATAGCTTGAAAATGACCAAGGTAGAAACAAGCAAATAGCAATTACATGATGATGACGTGTTTATTTCAGATATGAAAAGTAGCATACGTAGAAAAGTTACTTCCGCTAATAAATTCGAAGTGACTGTGGATCTGTGTGTACAAAAGAAATAGCCCACTGCTGGCTAGAAATTGGGTCTCCTCTTCGCTATTGAATACACACTGAAGCACCAAAGAAACTGGTACAGGCATGCGTATTCAAATGCAAAGATATGTAAACAGGTACAAGATGGCACTTCGTTCGGCAACGTCTGTATAAGACAACGAATGTCTGGCGCAGTTGTTAGATCGGTTACTGCTTCTACAATGGCAGGTTATCAAGATTTAAGTGAGTTTGAACGTGGTGTTACAGTCGGCGCACGAGCGATGGGACACAGCGTCTCCGAGGTAGCGATGAAGTGTGGATTTTCCCGTACGACCATTTCACGAGCGTGGTAGTAGAAGTAGTAGCTTTATTCATTCGTAGATATAAGGATATAGGACATGTCAAAGTATTTACAAGTTTAGATCAATTTAAAATAAGTTAATTCGTATACACATATATGTACAGACCTCTAGTTAGAGACAATCATTAGATTTACTCCTGGTATACAATGCTATTTTTACAGTTAACTTATTAAATAATGTAATGCCACACTGTTCACTCTTATCTCACTATCAGTCACTGCACACACTATACACACCTTGTTTCATAACACTTCACTCTCTACACACACACACACACACACACACACACACACACACGCACACATACACATATACGCAAAAAACTGGTGATCTCTGGGGCATTTTCTGTACCGCAACTTCCAATTTGCTATCCTGAAAAACTGAGTCAGCATCCCTCCGTAATGAGTGAAATGTTAAGCTCAGTAAGAGGAAGAGGTGTTAGTATTGTGCTATGCATAGCTAGGGGTAAGTATATCTAGAAAGGAAAAAGAAGGAAAAAAACATAAAGTGAAGGTGTTATGTGGAATGTTGGATGTTTTATAATCATTCTTATTGTTATTTATTTGTATAACATTTTTTATCAACCTCCTACTCTGTTTTAGATGTAATCCTTCCACGTATAAAATGTATTGCATAACAGGTACTTTTTAGATGCCTTTTAAATAAGTGTATTTTTGCAGTTTCTTTAATCTCTTTTGGTAATTTATTGTACTGTTTTATTTCTTGGTAGAAAATGATGTTTTGAGTTTTATGTTTATTCTTTCTTAGTAAATGTAAGTTGAGTCTATCTCTTGTTGCATGGTCATGGACAGAGCTATTTGTGCAGTAATAACCAATGTTATTTTTGATGTGTACAACTGACTGGTAAATGTATTCACATGGAGCAGTTAAAATCCCGTGTTTTGAACAGATCTTTACAATGGGCTCGATTTGTATTTTTTGTTTTTATTCTTATGGCTCTTTTCTGGAGTTTGGAAATTGTGTTCATATTTTGTGCGTTTGTTCTCCAAAAAAGAGGAATATCAGGAATGTGGTAAAAAATCAAATCTCCGATGTCGCCGCGGCCGGAAAAAGATCCTGCAAGAACGGGACCAACGATGCCAGAAGAGAATCGTTCAACGTGACAGAAGTGCAACGCTTCCGCAAATTGCTGGATTTCAGTGCTGGGCTATCAACAAGTGTCAGCGTGAGGGCCATTCAACGAAACATCATCGATATGTGCTTTCGGGGCTGAAGCCCCACTCGTGTACCCTTGATGACTGCGCGACGCAAAGCTTTAACCCTCGTCTGCGACCGTCACACCGACGTTGGGCTGTTGATGACTGGAAACATATTGCCCGGTCGGACGAGTCTCGTTTCAAATTGTATCGAGAGGATGGACGTGTGCGGGTATGGAGGCAACCTCATGAATCCATGGACCCATGTGACAATCCTAGTTAACTACCAATTCACGCACCAAACATGTCTTCCTGTATCTCGCTACAGTATGCTAGCGTTTCAACACTTCTACATGCAACATCATCATACACGAACAGCTTTGCGGTATTTCCGACGTTATTCACTACGCGTTTTCATATATTGAGAACAGTAATTGTCTCATAATAATCCATTGGGATACTCCAGAAATTACCTTTACCTCTGACGATTTCTCTTCTTTATGAATGACAAACTGCATTTCATTTGCTAGGAACACTTCAATCCGATTACAAAGCTGGTCTGATATTTCGAACGCTCCTGCTTCGTTCATTAGGGTGCTGCGCCGAACTGTATCGAACGTGTTCCGGATGTCAAGCAACGTGGCATCAACCTGGGTACTGGTATTTATTGCCATCAGGATCTTGTGTATGAACTAAGCGAGTGGCGTTTCACGCTATTGTCCTTTTTTGTTGTGGACCCAAGTTAAGTGCTGTAGCTGAGATTTTCGGTTTCCAGGAATATCATTATAAGCACGTGTAAAACGTTTTCCTAAATTCTGACGCCAGCGATATAGACTTATTGTTGAGTGCACGTCTGTTCGACGACCGTTCGTAAGAAATAAGGAGTTTCCTGCACATCACTAGGAAGGCTCAGTTTCTCCACCGACCTACTACAGATTGATGCGAGAAGATGAGCAAATTCCTTGGAATACACTGTATAAGATCGTTTACGTATCCCATCAGGTCCAGTCATCTTTCCTCTGTAGAGTGATTTTAGATTACTTTCTATTCCATGGTGTCTTAGTTCGATATCTGACACTTCAGCGTCCCAGTAACGGTTGTAAGGAGGAACAGCAGACGATCTTTCTGAGCAAAATAATTAAGGAAAAAAATAATGTAGTATTTCAGCCTTTTCTCTGACATACCCGTTTCGACAGAATTACGGTCACTGAGTGTCTGGGCTGATGGTGTTGATCTGTTTACTGTTAACGTCAAGCACAACGTAGTGGAATTTTTCTGTCAGATCGGTATACAGAATTTTACTTTCACATTTTTTGAACCCTGCCAGTACGAGGTGCGACAATAAAGTAAGGAGACTGATGTAAAAAAAAAGTTGCTTACCGTTTTAGTCAAGTTTAGTGTTGTCTCCTTCAAAGTAGTTCCCTTCTGATTGTGCACACTTTTTCCAGCGCTTCTGCCATTGATGGCAACATTTCTGGAACTCCTGTAATATCCTCCAAGACCTTCGTCACAGCTTTTGGACATCTTGTTTGAAAATGTTGTCCTTTGATCGCCGTTTTGACTCTTGGAAATAGCAAAAAGTCGCACGGAGCGATATCTGGTGAATAAGGTGACTGTAGTAGTACTGAAATTTATTTTGAGGTTAAAATATGCTTTACTAACAAAGCAGTATGTGATGGCGCATCATCGTGATGCAGAATCCAATTATCGGCAATGTTCGTATGGACACAAAGAACTCTTTTGCTAGGTCTTTCTAAAATTCCTTTGTAGTAATATTGGTTAACTGTTTGCCCAGGAGGCACATACTGTTTATGAACAATTCGCTTGGAATCAAAGAAGCACACAAGGTTAATGGTTGTCCACTACGGTCTTAATCTTCAACATTCGTTATGCCTTCACTAAACATTTTGTGCCAACGAAAAACTTGAGCTCTTGACATTACTTCCTCTCCAACAGCCTTCTGAAGCTTACCATGACTTGTCGTCGCGTTTTCACCCAATTTAACGCAAAAAGAAATGGCATACCGTTGCGCAATATTATGCGGTTCCATTTCCGTGACGAGAGACACAAACACGTGTTAACTTATTACAGCACAACTCACGACTGAGCAGTTGCATCGATGTGCCACTTGGACTAGAAGCAGCTTATAGACCAAGGTCAAAGATATCGTGTCTATGCAAGCCTGCAGGGTTGCCACATCTTGCAAACTTTATTGTCATACCTTGTATGTCTATCCCTACTCAGGTTTTGGCTTCGATCAGTTTCGGTTTGTTCACAAGACATTGGTTACACTTAAACCTGCGTCGAATATCTCTTTGCGCCTGAGGCAGCTTTCTCACACGCCTGTCTTGCCTATCCCTTACAACTTGCGGCGGGTCTTACAAGTCGAAGGCGTGTTGTGAACATGCTAGACATAAATTTATTCACCCCGGAACGTAAGACGTTAATGTCGTGTAACGCTCTTTCAAGCTTTGGTGATGGTCTCAGTTCAATTATGAAGAAAGTCCAAAAATTTCTTCAGGTATGCCATATCCAATTGAAGCCACTCATTGATGATCAGATCCAGTAGAGCCAACAAACTGTGTGGATGTTGATTGCTATGTTTCCCCCACTATTCTAGACGGCCTCGGACATTTTGTGTGGGATTATGACCAGGTGATAACAGTGGGACAGTCGAGATGTAACCGGGTACCTCAATGTTCGTCAAACCAAGAATCCATGTTTACTGTCACCTAAGCATCGGTGTTGTCATCTTTGAATATAAGAGCGTCTGCAGCACACTCGTTATGAAGATGTAGAAGAAAGGGGAATCGTAACTGAGAATGCTGAAACAAATAAACATCCTAGTCATATTCACGGTTACCTTAATGAGTGGACCAAAGGCACTGTGCGAAAAACACCCAGAAAACATCATAAAACCACCTGCGGCCTGAACTAAACCCTCCACCCTCCACGCTGTATCTCGCATCAGGCAATATGGCGGTTCTTTCAGTCACACTTCAAGTCTCTAGTCAGCTGAAGTCCAGCTTACTAAAGACGTGCAGTTATATGTGTCACTATGAGAAATTGCCTTTTGCGAGATGCTCGGACCCAGATATCCACTGTATGCTGTTCCCTTCCCACTGTATACTACGAAACTCATTGAAATGGATAACAGTATTTCCTATCGGTTTTGTAAAAGACTGCCCATGACGAGGCGTGACACTCGTCTACAGTTCTCGCCAGTTAAGATCTTTTTACAACCATTGTTCTTACGCCGTACTGCAAGGTTGCGAGTGGTACACTATTGTTTATAGAAGCATTGGGTAACTCCTGGTACCGGCCTTTCGCGAATATAGGCGCGTATCAATAGACAGGAGGTTTCAGCCAACGTGCAAAATCTGGAATCCGACCTATTGTTGGCTTCAGACTTTTTCGACAACTCAACGGAAACGGCTCAGAGCATGTAGGTTTAGACTGATTTTATTTTTCATCATTACGTGCATAGTTACTAGGCAGATTTTATAGTCTATAACGATTGTTTTCGCGTTTTATCTATTGCCAGTCTGTAAACGAACCCTGGCTGATAAAAGCTGGTTATGGAATTGTGAAATATTCATGTGACTATTTCAAGTTTTGAGCTCAACTCCTATACTTGCAGAAAAATAATAATGAATTAAGAATGGATGCGCCTTTTTGCAAGTAAACAAATTATTGTTTGCTCTATCATCCAAACATGTTTCATCACAGTTATGGCATCCTCAGTGGGTTTTTTATTATTTTTCTGTAATACATACATACGGGTTGTTTTTAGGTTAAGGAATATGGTAAGCAAATTTTGTTGTCATTTAGATTGTGTGTACTCATTATCTTCTATTTGACATTGTATGCATTTTGTGGCTGCCAACCAAAATCAGCCACAGGTCTAAATTAGTACAACATGTCATCTGCAAACGAGTGGGATGTTAGAAAACCGTCTGCATTGAACTGTTTGTTTACCATCCAATCTCTAAAATGTGCGTTGTAGCAAATGCATGTTCTGGGAAAAGTCATGGCATATACCCATTTTTACCCTTTCCACAGCAGTATTTTGCTAGTCCTTAGCTGCGAGAAGTTTGCTTTTATGTATAAAATGTGTTTCTGTGTAGCCCCTTGAGATTAGCTCGTGGACATCACCAAGAGTTTTGTGAAGCGTATTCAAAGACATACGCAAAAAACTGAAGTCACACAATGCAATGGTCACAAGGGCAGACAAGGGAAGACATTTGATTGTTATGTATGAAAAGAACTGTAGCGAGAAAACACTGAATTTGATAATAGAAAAACCAAATAACGAAGCCAAAAATGACGCCACTCAAAAACCCCAAAAAGACATACAGGAACGACTGAGAAAACCACATCTACACTCTCACAATGTCAAATAAAAAGGAGCAACACCAAAGAACCCCAGGGCACCCACACTTAGAACTATAATAAAGATCAACAAGGCCGATACTGCGATCAGGCCTATGACTGATTTCACAACTGCACCAGCCTATCATTTAACCAGACTTGCACATGCACATGTTTCTACAAAAACACATACAGACAACAGAAGCTTAGAAAACACTACTGACCTAATCAATAAATTCAAAGCTATGAATATGCTCAACATAGCCATCAATGTACACCTTCATATTTGCTGAAGAAACCAGCAAAATACTTGAAAGACAACGAAGACAGAAAAATATTATCCCGAAAACACAGACACAAGAAGTCTCAACTGTTTTTTAGGTAATCACGGAACAAAATTATTTCGTATTTAAAGACGAATTCTACATGTAACGGGAAGGACTCCCCATGGTTTCACCCATAAATGGCCTGCTTTCCAGTCTCTTTCTTATCCACGTTGAGAACAAAATCTTCGAAGAGATAATAAAACAAACGCAGTACAAAGTAATATACTGGTACCATTTTGTTGATGAAATAATTTGCTTGATAGATAAAACACATGACTTGATACTACAGTCACACAGAGGCATCAGTACTGCTCATCCAAAAATACACTTCACCTTTGAGAGCGAAAGAGACAAAAAGTAGATTTCCTAGACATCACAGTAGGAGACAAAACCACAAACACCGGATCTCAATGTACAGAAAACCTACACCAACAGTACAGTTATTCACTATAGGTTAAACCACCCAACAGTCCGCAAGCAGGCCAGCCTCAGATACCCTGCAGAGAATGAACAGAGTTCCAATGGACAAAGATAGCTACACACAAGAACTAAACTTTATCAGACAGATTGGCACATAGAAGGGTTGAAAAACTACATCATAAAATAAGGTCCCATACTGCTTGACAGACCGTAGGGGACGATGCGGGAGACCCGCACCGTTGTACTACGCTAGGTCCTAGCGGAGGTGGTTTGCCATTGCCTTCCTCCGACCGTAATGGGGATGAATAATGATGACGACACAACAACACCCAGTCATCTCGAAGTAGGAAAAATCCCTAACTCCGTCGGGAATCGAACCCGGGACCCCGTGCTCGGGAAGCGAGAACGCTACCGCGAGACCACGAGCTGTCAGAACAAGATCATAACCGACACTGAACACACAGCAGTATTACAACACAACACACCAGCAATTACAGCGCAACAGAGAACACACAAAGCACAGAAGGTGAAGAAACCTCAAAACATGACAGATCATGACATTCGACAACAAAACAACACACAGAATAGAAAACATTATGAAGGAACAAGGTATAAATGTGGCACATAAAAGCCAGTCGGTGTGACCGAGCGGTTCTAGGCGCTGCAGTCTGGAACCGTGAGACCGCTACGGTCGCAGGTTCGAATCCTGCCTCGGGCATGGATGTGTGTGATGTCCTTACGTTAGTTAGGTTTAACTAGTTCTAAGTTCTAGGGGACTAATGACCCTAGAAGTTGAGTCCCATAGTGCTCAGAGCCATTTGAACCATTTGGCACATAAAACAACCAATACTCTGCAGGAAAGATTAAAAATACGTAACAGGATCACAGATAAATTCAACAAAACAGGTTTATACCAGCTAACCTGCAATGACTGGAATTCATTATACATCGGCGAGACATGTAGAAATTTCAGGGTAAGATACTCAGAACACATAAGAGCACTGCATACATTCCACATTTGCAGACCACCTAATCAAAAACAACCACCACCCCAGTGGCACAGAAAGAGACCTCCAAATCCTAAAAAGCAGTAACCATCTGTACAAGTTTTTAAGAATAGAAGAAAATTACAACCTCTATAAAGCTATCACTCAGGGCAAAAAATTAATCAATGACCAAACACTCTAAACGAATTATTGGACAACAAAGAATAAAGCACTCACACACACACACACACACACACACACACACACACACACACACACACAAGCGCTCGCGCACGGACACACACATGCGCGAAACAAATGGAACAGATTAAAAGTTCGTGGGCGTCAAAACAAAACAATAAACAAACGTCAGTCGGAAGCGCATCAGAGACGTAAATTTATGCAGTGAAACGTATGTCCAAGTCACAGCAACATAACAAGACATAGTATTTACAAACGAGCCGGAGAAAATGTGAGTAAACACTGTCAACGAACGAAATGTAATCCAGAATAACCAACTACACGAAATTGTTTTCCATACCTAAGCTTCACAAAACCTTTATCGATGTCCATAGGTTCACTTCAACTACAGTTCACAGAAACAAGTTTGTTACATAAAAACAAATTTGCCACAGTTAAGTACTAGCAAATTACTGCTATGGTAAGGCCAGGAAGAAGCGCGTGTCACGAATTTTACCAAATCATACATTTACTGGAACATACATTTTAAAGATATGATAGTAAACAAAAAAATCTATGCATAAGATTTTCTAACATTCCTCATGTTTGCAGATTATGTGGTCGATTAATTTAGACCTGAGGATGATTTTGGGTGGCAGCCACCGGACGCACACAATGTTAAATATCAGGTGAAGTGCACATACAATTTAAATGACAACAAAATCTTATTATTGTGTTCCTGAGTAATACAATCCACTGAGAATGCGACAACTGTGGTGAAATGTGTCTGAGGGATAAAACGAAACAATTCGTGTACTTGCAAAAAGGCAGACCCATTCTTAAATTCATTAATATGTAAAATAAACAAAAATTGGTGATTTACGTCTGGCCGTTTTCCTCACTTCGCTGTCTAGCGCTTGTCAAGATAGGTGCTTAACATGAAATGTAGTTGTGTTCTGGTCCTAAGTAACGAATTAGTTCGTGCAGTTCGCCTTGGAACCAGTTTAGATCAGTCAAACTGTTTTATGGGCAACGGTTGAGCTGTCAGCGATCAAGATGCCTCCATAAAACTTTCCGTGTCTCTCGGATTCCTTGCCATGTCGCGGGATGTAGAAGCTACTAGCGAGATAGAAAAAGAGTATTTCTTTCCCTTCGGGTTAATATCACAAAATAAAACCGTTACGAAATATCATAAACCCTTCTAAAAATTTGCTCATTTGTTTACTTCTTACATACTTTTTTTATACCCCATACATCGACAAATAGAAATAATTGATGTATTACATCAATAATGAGAAGTTAGAACTGGCAGAGAATGACACGCCGATAAAATTGTGTTGATTAGAAGCAGCGTAATAGTTCGGTATATTTGAGCTGTTACTCGCGTACACCATGAGAGTGACAGTTGCTACGATGGACAGCCTAACTATCAGGCGGGGCACACAGCTTCAAATATTGTGACTGTAATCCGTTATCGATGTTGGCATTTCTGAAGAAATGTAGTAGTTACATATACATTAAACATATGAAAAGCAACTGTAAATATGAGAAATAAGTTGTAAAATATTGACTTGCAATTCGGAATTTGTTTGTACATCGACAACTTCATTTAACTATCTGGCCTAGAGAGTAAATCTGTAAGCAGTTGATTTCTATGCGTAGTACGAAAGAATGTAACTGTAGCAGTTGCCTGTTAGTGACAGGATACATAGCGCTCAAATCTAATTTTCTGTGATGCAAGTCTGCAGGTAATGACGCAGGGATGGCTCGGAAATCAACACATCTCCAGACTAATCTACTTCCAGCGTTGTTAACACTGAAATTAATAAACTTTGCATGGCATTAGTGAAAGGTATTTTCTCTGATCTATAGATGAATCATGGACACACATAGCAATTCAGCTTATTATTACCAAAATTCTTAGAATAACTACACTGACGCTTACATTTTAAGCTGTAGCAAGAGAGAGAGGCAGAAGAGAAGAGACAAAAAAACAGAAGCCGAATCGTGCATCTGTTAAAAGGAATGTCGTAATTAATAGCAGCTATTGCTGCAGGAATGTAGTAGCAGCGCCTTACATTCACAATCATCTTAGGCTCACTATCTTTAGACAATGTTTACATACATTAAGAAGGCTGCAAACATCCATTTATGACAAAAGAAGGCAGGAATAAGGACTGATGATGTACGAGTTAGACAGCGCGTGACGTCTTGTAGTGAAACCAACATCTCGATTAGCTGACGGGTGGACACAGATTTCCAGGTTTCTTATGGAATAAACGATAATTTTTCATTGTATTTTGAGTCAAGAGACTATGATAATGAAGTTTTATGCAGTTACTATATGGACGCTAAATATCCGAAAGGAAGTAATGTCTAGTTCAACAGCAAGGTGGTTTTAAAACAAAGCAATTGTACTAACGTGATTTTCGAGATCAGTTGATTGAATTATAGGATGAACATATAATGGGAGGTAATTATCGACCAGATTGGGATTGTTTTCTATTTTTTGTTTATGAAGAGTAATTTATGTATGAACGTTACGAATTTGTTGATAAAAATCATTATATATCGTGAAACTTCCACTTAGAAAAATTTAATGAATTATTGTGCTGATAAACCTCTTACATTATTTGATTTTCAAACAGCTGAGCAGAACTGAACGTACTCGGACCTTTCATGAATCACTTACCATACAAAAATCTTCGTTACCCGAACTACCGCAATACAGCGAGCGTCAATACTGCCAGCTAAATAAAAGATTCTAACTACTGAAGGCACTAACTACTGATAGGCATAGTTAGCAAATGAAAGATTTTGATGGAGAACAAACAATGTATTTACCTTAATAATATTCAAAAGTCATCATATATATACAGGGTGAGTCACCTAACGTTACCGCTGGATATATTTCGTAAACCACATCAAATACTGACGAACCGATTCCACAGACCGAACGTGAGGAGAGGGGCTAGTGTAATTGTTTAATACAAACCATACAAAAATGCACGGAAGTATGTTTTTAACACAAACCTACGTTTTTTAAAATGGAATCCCGTTAGTTTTGTTAGCACATCTGAACATATATACAAATACGTAATCAGTGCCGTTTGTTGCATTGTAAAATGTTAATTACATCCGGAGATATTGTAACCTAAAGTTGACGCTTGAGTACCACTTCTCCGATCTTCGATTGTGTGAATCGGAGAGCACCGAATTACGTAGGCATCGAAAGGGAACGGTGATGGACCTTAGGTACAGAAGAGACTGGAACAGCACATTAGGTCGACATGCTAACACCTTTTTATTGGTCTTTTTCACTGACGCACGTGTACATTACCATGAGGGGTGAGATATACGTACACATGTGGTTTCCGTTTTCAATTACGGAGTGAAATAGAGTGTGTCCCGACATGCCAGGCCAATCGATGTTCAATGTGGTGGCCATCATTTGCTGCACACAATTGCAATCTCTGGCGTAATGAATGTCGTACACGCCGCAGTACATCTGGTGTAATGTCGCCGCAGGCTGCCACAATACGTTGTTTCATATCCTCTGGGGTTGTAGGCACATCACGGTACATATTCTCCTTTAACGTACCCCACAGAAAGAAGTCCAGAGGTGTAAGATGAGGGGAACGGGCTGGCCAATTTATGCGTCCTCCACGTCCTATTAAACGCCCGTCGAACATCCTGTCAAGGGTCAGCCTAGTGTTAATTGCGGAATGTGCAGGTGCACCATCATGCTGATACCACATACGTCGACACGTTTCCAGTGGGACATTTTCGAGTAACGTTGCCAGATCATTCTGTAGAAACGCGATGTATGTTGCAGTGCTCTCCGATACACACGATCGAACAGCGGAGGAGTGGTACTCAAGCGTCAACTTTAAGTTACAATATCTCCGGATGTAATTAACATTTTACAATGCAACAAACGGCACTGATTACGTATTTGCTTATATGTTCAGATGTGCTAACAATACTAACGGGGTTCCATTTAAAAAAACGTAGGTTTGTGTTAAAATACATACTTCCGTGCATTTTTGTATGGTTTGTATTAAACAATTACACTAGCCCCTCTCCTCACGTTCGGTCTGTGGAATCGGTTCGTCAGTATTTGATGTGGTTTACGAAATATATCCAGCGGTAAATATAAATATATAAATATATATATATATATATATATGTCAGTTCATTTTATACAGTATTACAAATTTACTCTTTCTGATGGACACACGTCCAGATCGTCCGCTCTCAAAATTCTGCCATTTTTCTCCCCACATCCACCACTGCTGGTGGCTCACCTCCAACTGCGCAACGCTACGCGCTGTTCACATCCAACTGCTCATCACTACAATAGCAAAAATTCCAACAATGCAAACCAGCCACAGACTGCACACAGCACATCCAGTGATTTTCATACAGAGCGCTACGTGATGTTACCAACATAAAAACCTAAACAGCCCACTTACAATCGGCATAAAAGTGCAAGCGAAGATGGATAACATGTAATTTAGAGTGTCTTTCTTTTTCTCTCTCCGCAACATCAAAACTTAGAACGGTTTTCTCACTGATGATGTACGAACATTATTTCGATTCTTGCTTTGAGAAATATATTTTTAACACGAACGATCACGGGGAAGTATGAAGTAAATATATTTCGGCAGTATGTCTTGACAGTGACTCTTAAAAATTTTTAGTTGTCGAGTAGACAAATAACACTAATGCAGTACCTCGCTCAATACCGAGAACACATTTCAGTTAAAAGCGAAAAACGTTGAGACTATCAACTCTATTCCGCACAGCACATGGGGACAGGGGTCCGGTCTTATATTATTTGTTGCGACGGACGAGTCTAAACAACAAGTGGATGATGCAGCAGAAGAGATGATGCTGTAGGTGATCGCTGATTGCAGCATGGAATTATTATGACAAAACTTGTGTTCTTGTTAATCTTTGTCTTAGTTGTTTGTTGGTTCGTTACGAGAATAAAGTACGAAAAAATTACTTACCTGCTTCTTTCGTTCGTTACTGTTACTCACGCTAAAGTGGCTACCCAGACGAAGGAAGATGAGAAAATTTACAAGATAGCACACCTTTTCTTCTACGAGATGACGGCAGAATGAGACATGCAAGAGGCAGAAGCCGACGTAGAAAAGAGCTACCCACGCCTTCAGCATCACCGTATCAAACCATTGTGGAGATGATTAAAGCAGAAAGACGTAAATAATATTACCCTCATCAAACTGACACACTTTTGGTCGGGCTGACCACTTGCGCGATTTACACACGTTGAATGTATATTTCAACAGCACGGTGTGAGCATAGATGAAAATAGGTATATCACCACTGTGGTGCAGCTAGATGGAGCTGTTGCATAAGTAGAAGACGTATCACAGCGATGCTATGCGGCTCTAAGGAAGCGTTGATACATCGAAATACTTGTCACTGGAACTTTGGCTTCAGAAAGTTTTCGAGGATGAACCTTCGGACGATAGATCACCGTCGCAAATGAAGCAGTATGTGTGAGCCTTAGCATAGCTTGACATACCAGAACAGTCTCTAAAAGTACTATGGCTACGAAAATTACCAGCAGACATTCGCGTGGCGGTTGCCGCCTATCAAGACCTGACACTACGTATCACAAGAGGCTACAAAGTGCCTATCAGTATGGCAGGAATGGCAGTTTTCGCGGTGTTAGAGAACGCAGAGACTTCAAAAGTAGCTCATGAGTATCTCGGTGGCGAGGAGACATAGAAACAGGACCAAAGGGTAGAACAGCTGGAACAACAAATAACACAAATTAATTCAGGGTTGCAGTCGTCACGTAAGATACTGACGAAAAGAGGAGCGTGTCTCAAGAGGCAGGCATTGTTCCCAAGAAAAAAAGAATGGAGAACAGTGGTATTGGTATCACCCAAGATTCGGAGAAGGTTCGCGTTGATGCATGCAAATGCTATTGGCAGGGGTTAAAGAGAGCCGACGTCCGCCAACGTTTCTTAATACGCCCAAAGAAGAATGAAATAAAAGTGTACGTTAACGTGACGCTATCAGCGATACGCAGAGCATTCAGACTTTTCGTGTATAACTGGGACAAGAATTTTCTGACCGACTCAGAGTCGGAAGTGAGTGTGTGCTCTAAAACTATAACGAAAGGCCCGATCGCACCGGCACAACATTTTCTCGCTGTAGCGGATGGATCAAGAATCGCCACGTTACGAGAGCAGGAACGGATTGTAGACCTTGGATTTCTTGTGGCGTTCGCTGTGTTATTCAGTGGTTTGGTATGTAACTAATTTGTAAATGAAAATGATAATCTTATTTTATTACAGTGAGTAATTACTAAATAATTTTTCTCCGGCTAAAGATTTGGTCAAGTTGCTAAAGAACTCGAAATCAGCGTTGTGTTAAAGTGTTGTCTGTAAGTTGTGTAAGTGTCACTAAATCACAGTTCATACAACAGATGATTATGATGGAAACAGTAATCTTCAGCAAAATGATCATTAAAACCACCGAATATCAGCCGCGCACAACACTGACGTATGTTACCTGAAACAATATTCTTCGCAACTCGTGCGTAATTAATTTCGGCTCCATACATCAGCTAGAAAAGTTTGTTATAAGGATCGTGCTATGAGCACTGTTTTTGAAGAACCAATCTGATTCGAATTATTTTCATTAAAATGAGTTCGGGACCACCGGCGCACATTTATTTTTACACATTTTTATTACCTTCGGCATTTATGTCTGCAGAGTTGCGTAATTTGAATTTGCCGCTGAGATAATTGTTAAGATGGCGGCAGACAATTGATAGAGACTTTCTATTGTTAGAGCAAATAGGATAAGTATTTGAAATGCTTATTAAACTTTACTTTCGTATTGTGCACTATTTAGAATTCATCAAGCAACCATTTGATTATTTTCTAAGGAAAACATAGACAAAAAACGCGATACAAATCGCTATCATCAATGGCTGCGCTCCTTGCAGCGCAAAGAACACAGATAATGCTTACTGAGAGAGGAATTAAAGTTACAAATAATTATTCACTCGTATTTATAATAATAATAATAATAATAATAATAATAATAATAATGATAATAATGAGCTCTATTCTCAAGTAATAATTAACAAATAATTACAATTTCTTAACAGACCTCAGTTTGATATGCGTCTTGCGTCCTAAACCTACAAAAGCCAACCAACAAAAGGTAAAAACAAAGGAAGACAAACGCAGATCATAAAAGAAATTTACAATTATCATTGTCTTTGTATGATACACATCGATATGTCCAATTACATCATAAAATATTGTTGTTATTGTTGTGGTCTTCAGTCCTGATACTGGTTTGATGCAGCTCTCCATGCTGCTCTATCCTGCGCAAGCTTCTTCATCTCCCAGTACCTACTGCAACCTACATCCTTCTGTATCTGTTTGGTGTATTCATCTCTTGGTCTCCCTCTACGATTTTTACCGTCCACGCTGCCCTCCAATACCAAATTGGTGATCCCTTGATGCCTCAGAACATGTCCTACCAACCGATCCCTTCTTCTAGTCAAGTTGAGCCACAAACTTCTCTTCTCCCCAATCCTATTCAGTACTTCCTCATTAGTTGTGTGATCTACCCATCTAATCTTCAGCATTATTCTGTAGCACCACATTTCAAAAGCTTCTATTCTCTTCTTGTCCAAACTATTTATCGTCCATGTTTCACTTCCATACATGGCTACACTCCATACAAATACTTTCAGAAACGACTTCCTGACACTTAAATCTATACTCGATGTTAACAAATTTCTCTTCTTCAGAAACGCTTTCCTTCCCATTGCCAGTCTACATTTTATATCCTCTCTTCTTCGACCATCATCAGTTATTTTGCTCCCCAAATAGCAAAACTCCTTTACTACTTTAAGTGTCTCATTTCCTAAACTAATTTCCTCAGCATCACTCGACTTAATTCGACTACATTCCATTATCCTCGTTTTGCTTTTGTTGATATTCATCTTTCAAGACACTGTCGATTCCGTTCAATTGCTCTTCAAAGTCATTTGCTGTCTCTAACAGAATTACAATGTCATCAGCGATCCTCAAAGTTTTTATTTCTTCTCCATAGATTTTAATACTTACTCCGAATTTTCTTTTGTTTCCTTTACTGCTTGCTCAATATACAGATTGAATAACATCGGGGAGAGGCTACAACCCTGTCTCACTCCCTTCCCAAGCACTGCTTCCCTTTCATGTCCCTCGAGTCTTATAACTGCCATCTGCTTTCTGTACAAATTGTAAACAGCCTTTCGCTCCCTGTATTTTACCCCTGCCACCTACAGAATTTGAAAGAGATTATTCCAGTCAGCATTGTCAAAAGCTTTCTCTAAGTCTACAAATTCTAGAAACGGAGGTTTGTCTTTCCTTAATCTATTTTGTAAGATAAGTCGTAGGGCCAGTATTGCCTCACGTGTTCCAATATTTCTACGGAATCCAAACTGATCTCCCCCGAGGTTTCTTCTACCAGTTTTTCCATTCGTCTGTAAAGAATTCGCGTTAGTATTTTGCAGCCGTGACTTATTAAACTGATAGTTCGGTAATTTTCTCATCTGTCAACACCTGCTTTCTTTGGGATTGGAATTATTATATTTTTCTTGAAGTCTGAGGGTATTTCGGCTGTCTTGCTCACCAGATGGTAGAGTTTTGTGAGGACTGGCTCTCCCAAGGCTGTCAGTAATTCTAACGGAATGTTGTCTTCTTCTGTGCATTGTTTCGACTCAGGTCTTTCAGTGCTCTGCCAAACCCTTCACGCAGTATCATATCTCCCATTTCATCTTCATCTACATCCTCTTCCATTTCCATAATATTGTCCTCAAGTACATCGCCCTTGTATAGACCCTCTATATACTCCTTCCCTCTGTCTGCTTTCCCTTCTTTGCTTAGAACTGGGTTTCCATCTGAGCTCTTGATTTTGATGCAAGTGGTTCTCTTTTCACCAAAGGTCTCTCTAATTTTCCTGTAGGCAGTATCTATCTTACACCTAGTGATATACGCCTCTACAGCTTTACGTTCGTCCTCTAGGCATCCCTGCTCAGCCATTTTGCACTTCCTGTCGATCTCATTTTTGAGACGTTTGTATTCCTTTTTGCCTGCTTCATTTACTGCATTTTTGTATTTTCTCCTCTTATCAATTAAATTCATCTTAATGAAACATAAGAGTGTCGTAATTGTATTTTGTTTTATCAGTGGCATAGCGCTGCAGTTCTGTGCCATAGGATTTATTTATTTGTCAGAGATTAATTATTTAATTAAGATTTCGCGTTTCCGAGGAAACTCACGCACGGCATGCAAATGTGCCTTTATATTGCCCCCTGAATTAAGAGGCGAAAGGACACACCTGCAGGCGAGCGATTCACCTAAAGGCACAAGAAAATCTAAGTTATCTACAACTATTTACATGACATACATTATACAGTATATTATATACAAAATTTGAATGACGCGCGTGCACCGTAAAAGTTCTTATGTTGGCAAAATAGAGTGCGCGCATGCGCAGAAGCGTCTATGTGACTCCGGCACTGCCATTATATCGTAAATTTAGATCACGCGGCACAGTATTACAGTTCATATTGTTCGTGTGCGCGCGTTTCTTAGTCGTTGCACAAAGAAAATATTCCACCAAGATAACATATGAAGAGTACATTCTATGAGAGGTAACTTAATTTTAAAATTACGATATTTGTTATAATACAATACAACTTTAGATTGTTGAATATTCTTAGTTACGTAGTATTGTATTGAAATGCTTCAAAGAAAAATGTCTTTTTGTTTCAGGTGCGTTGACCTATACACATCGTGTCGTTATTACAGTTTATATTCAACTGCTGCACAGTAATGTGTCACAGGTTAGTGTCGTCATGGTAAAGTTTTTTGATCACAGTAACAACGTAATTGATACATAAGCATTTCCTATTCCCATTATAGTCGTTATGATGCAGTTCGTTGTGACAAAAAGCATTGTTTATTACAGATCGGACGTGACCCGTCGAGTAATTGGTCCATATGCAGTCGTTTTCGATATTCCGTGGAAGCTTGGTTGCAGAACCTCGGACGGCACATAGCTGGCGTCGATCCTTGGATAGTCCAGGTAAGTGTGTCCGTCACATTTCGAGAACATTCCATTCCCTGAAGTTCCAACCAAAATTCTTCCACTCGTCGTGCTGTTTTCTGGACAGGCACGTTGTGACCATTTAATCCAGTTAACATCTTGAAGTTAGATACTGTAGTAATGTCAATAGACGATGCACCAATTATGCACTTTACATTTTCAGTTTTTTGTTAAATATAGCTTACCTAAATGTTCGTAGTTACTTATCAAAGAAATTGTTCATCGCGTTTACAAAGGTACGATGCATGATGAATATCATTAACAGTTTCTTTCACATAGGTTTCTGCGTAGTTGCAGACTTAGTAATGTACGTTAATGTCCGTGAACAGTGGTTCACTATGCAATTTTTTTTAAAGTTTTTCACATTTTGGCACTCGTTATCGTTCAGATTTTCACATAGTAACAGTTACATTATACATCATTTTTTAAAAAACGTAAGTAATCATACATATACACGTCACATATTTTCTTAGCATAAACATAATACAGTTACGCATAAACATGTTTACATCATCATCACATAGCTATAAATTATTACATTATGTCACATTTGATTACATGAATTGCAGATATTTACGTTCTCTTTAACGGTTTTGCTGGGATTTTATCGATGTTTTTTGTGATGTCATCTGAAATTAAGATAGGTTAGACACAACATTCATTACATCAGTAGGCAAGACCAGGCGTTTTCACTACTCAATAAATATTCAAAATAATAAGAGACGGAAAACTATTAGATTCCTCGCGTTTTGCGCGTGTGTGTATAGTGTCTGTGTGGCCTTGGCTACTGGTAGATGCTTTTCTTGCAGAGAAGTAAAAGGTCCCTTCACAGATGACGTCTGTCGGTTCGTCAGGTGTCATACCAAGTCAGTAGTACCTACAGTTACAAATGTTCCGTGAAAAATTAATATATCATTCACGGCTACGTAATCATAAATTTTACCTCAATATTCAGTCCTCTTGGTAGTGCCACGGCGTTGAAAGAAAAGTTCTTCTGTCTTCAACTGCGTCACTGGTACAGCTGAAATGAAAATTTCTATACTACTTATTATCTATGTTGTAGCAAATAGAGTTTTGCGAGTTGCTTGGCAGTGTTTTCATGGATATGACTTTGGCATTATTTAGCATGAAATACTCTAAGATCTCGGTGTGCGTATAGCCCAATAATTTTGTTAGTTCTAGGATGTTGTAACAGATACGCACCAGGATATGGTATGTTAACAATAATATAAGGTTCTTCATATAGCAGACGCCACTTAGCATTGCGTCGTTTGAGTGCTACACATTTATGATGAGTACGAAGTAGTACAAGCATTCCTGCCTTGAGTTTTTGTTTTCTTTTTATTATGTTTGTTTGATGTTTGTTTCGTATCTGTGCGTGATGTGTCAGTGTAGTCAATACTTCTTTTATTTTCTGTTCAGGTGTGATTTCCTTGTCTGACAACTTAGGTAATGGTTCAATGATTTTCCAGCCTAACATTTGTTTTAGTTCTTGCCACACAGCAGGTCGTTGAGATAACGGTACGTTATATGTCTTGTGGTAGAAGATCTTGTGAGACTTAACTTCAATCTTGTAGACATACGTGTTGATAACACCTAATCGTTTGGTAAAAACTTGTAAATATTTGGATAACACTTCCTGTAGTTTCATACGTTCATGTACACTGAGAGCTGTAGCTTCATTTATCTTATGATCAATCAATGTTTTCAAGTCCATTACCTCTGTGTCAGATGAGTGTGTGTGCGTGTCTTGAATGTCATTGTCAAGTACCAACTGAACTTTGTATCCTGTACAGTGTTTGTCATGCTTTAGAGTTCTCCTGTCCAAGTCAATAATAATTATACTGCCTTTATCATTTAAAATACATTTACCTTTGGAGAAGTCTATAATGCAGTCCTTCTCGCTCATAATATCTAATTCTAATATGCAGTTTGTCACAAGGTTTTGTACAACCAGGAATGGCCATTGTACGGTTCCATTACCTATTTTAATGTTTACAAAAACTTGCTTCTTAACCCTACATGACTTATTACCTAGAGCAGTAGTTATTTTACAATTTTGGCCGGGAAACTCAAGCACAGGCTCCAATTCACACATCTTTTTATAGAAATTAAAAGACAAAACGCTCACAGCTGCACCTGTATCTAAGATAATAGTAGTTGGAATCCCATCTACTACACCAGTAGTAGACGCCAAAACAATTTCATTTGTGTTTGAACGACATTGTGTACTGTCTTGCAAAAGTTCATATGATATATTCTCATTGTGGTTGTATCTTATAAATAAAACAGGTAGTTTTTGTTTACAATTATTAGACATATCAATATTTTGTTGTTCAATGGTGGTGTCAAGTAACTGATTAACATTGAAGTCGCCCACCAAGAATTCTTCAGCCACGACCCTGGGCATAGAAGTTGGATTAGCATTTGTATTAGATACTGACACAGATTGAGTTTGTGTGTCAGGTGTCACTTCTATTATATTCACATTCGGATATTGCCTGTTGTGATCTCCAAACTTTTGCAGTTGTTGTTGCTGTTGCGCATTATGACTTACCTGTCGGTCGTAAGGTATGCTCCAATTTTGTCCTGGTGGCTGCTGTGGTATAGCAGTGTTTGAATGAAAGTATTGATCGCTACGAGTCCAGCCTTGATGCTGCCTTGGCTCGTAGTTATTATTATTTCTATTTCTGTTTGTGTTTTTGTTGTTATATTTGTATCCGTTGTTACCGTTGTTGTTGTTGTTGTTGTTATTACCGCGGTGCCTTTTGTATGGATTGCCGCATGAAGTGTTATTACTGTTGTAACTGTTGTTTGTATTGGAATACGCGTGTTGATTCTGATTTCCGTATTGAGACGGCATGTGAGTTTACTGTTTTTGCTGTACCGCGTATCCAACTGTCGGCGCGCCAGAATTGAGTTGGCAAGCCTGCATGTTTGGTATACCACTGATATAAACATTGTGGCTGCTGTTTTGCCGCGCAAAGCGCTGATCTTCTAGTAACATGTCAACCGAATCTAAAGCTGTTAAAAAATAATCTGGATCGTCATCCGGAATATGTAAGAGTTTTTCTTTAATGTTGAAAGACAATTTGGCCTTCAACTCACGAAGTATATCACGTGTTGCGACTGGTTCGCCCAAAAAACGTCCCATGTTCAAGTATTTTTCAAAATATCTGCGTAAGTTACCATTTTTACTGTTAAAAGTTTCAGGTTCTAAAATTTGTCTTCTGCGTCGCTCCTGGACGGATTGCGACCAGAATTTGTTCAGAAAGGCACGCTCAAACTCACTGTACGTGGTACATACGTCAGCTTGACTGTATGCCCAGACAGCTGCATCGCCTTGGATGTAACCGACAATATATGAAATCTTTTTCCGGTCACTCCAAGTGCGTGGAAATGCGTTACTAAAAGATTTAAGAAAAATCACCAGATGAATGGTTCGTTTTTCTGGGATAAAAGTCTGAAATTGCCTGTGTTTTATTAAGCTTTCTTCTTCCTTTGCATTATGATATGGATTCGTTCCACTGTAATTACTGTAATGTTCAGATGGCGAGTAATTACGATAATGTTGCTGTGGTTTACCATGATAATAGCTTGTGTTTGTGTTTGCACGACGTGGTATGTGTTGTTGTCGTGGTGTGTTTTGTTCTTGTGTGTTTATTTTGTGCGGTATGTGTGCGTCATACTCGTATGTATATTGGTTTCTGAACTGTTCATTTTGACTGGTATTTTCGTTACATTTAGGCTGTGGTTGATCGGTGAATTGTCTCATTGGTGCAGTGACAGACTCTACTGCGTCAATAATCAGCTGTTTGTTATTAGTGATGTATTCCGCTACGGAGTCGTGCACAATTGCTGGTAAATTTTCACGTATGCATCTATCAGAATGTTTGTCTTTGTTCTCTACCCAATCATGAAATTCTTTATTAATATTTTGAAAATGAGCTGTGGCATCAGATTGTAAGATGTCAGTCAGTTGTTGTTCAACATCGTCAAATTTATTCTGCACGTCAGTAATTCGTTTTTCAAGGTCGTCATGTACTGAAGGATATGTTTGAATTTGCTCAGTAAGAGCTTCACATTAAGGTTTTTTACTTGTGTCTGTAAAAGTGCTGCGTCATTTGTAGTCTTTTCTTGTATCGTATTAAGCTTGGAAAATTTCGTACTGAGTTCAGTCATGTGTTTGGTCAGAGTGGCGTCTATAAGTTCCACACGTTTACATAAAGTGTCATTACCTGTCTTGATTGCTATGAGATCAGATTTAATTTCGTCATTTTGTGTCTTCAACTGTTCATTTTGTGTCTTTAAGGTTGCCATATTTTCTGCGTTTTGTTTCATTAGCATTTGTAACATGTTGGCAATGTTTACGGTTTGCAAGGTCACTGTCCCCGCCGCGTCATTAGACGTGACGTCATGTATTAACATGGGCTCTGACTGAGACTTTGAAATTTTTGTGGTGGACGGCCTATTGTCAAAATTTCCGTTAACACTTGCGTCAATATTTGATGAATCGTCACTACCGGTTGCTGTCGTAAAGTCATTTTCAAACATTTGTCTCGCGTCCGAGTCGGATTGCGTCTGAATAGTATGTCTTTGCTGTTCCATCTGTGCGTATTGTTTTCTAGTTATGACCATGCCACACGTAATATATGTTTCAAGAAAATAAAGTTTGACACTGGTTTTAAAATAAAATGTAATTGAACATGAATCGCTCGTAGCAACAAAGGCTGTTTGTTAATTTAAAAATGTAAACTGAGTATGGGATTATTGTTAATGGCTGATGGCCATGTTACAACGTATCGTACAGAAGTCGGCCATGTTGTACACTCGTGTATTGGCATTGTTGCAGAAGTTATCGTTTAAGGAAAAGCACTGAGAATGAAATTTATCACTGAAAACTACTACGCGCGAAAGAAATACTACAGAATCTACTGAAGAGCTAATACACTGAATTATGCGTCTGGTCAAGCCTGCCAATGCAAAGATGCTGCGTCTTACCTTATTTTGCTGGAAGCTTCGTTGCGTCTTCCCGCAAAATTTTAGAATTGGAAAATATCTTCAGATTTTTGTTATTTCTCATATATTCAAGTCCAGGTCCAGAAAGTTGATTTTTCACATGAAACAAAGAGAACAATGTAACAAATGACAAAATTACAAGTCCGACACGCAGTCGCCAATATAAAATAAATAAATAAATAAAATAAAATATTAATTATTAATTATGTATGATAGTGACTGGTTTAATTAATATTTGCTTATCTGGAACGTAGACGTTTAATTATTTGGTATCAGACGCTTGACAGTGGCTTTTTCGTAAATGCGATGTTATTCGTAGTTGACCGTGAAATAAGACTCAAATAATCGGACTTCGCACTTAAATCGTTTCCAAAGTAGGTGCGGACTCAAAATCTAAATCTCAATATTAGAATAATTTGCCAGCCATGTCAATACGTCGTACAGAGGTGACTGTCTACTAAACATAAAAAAGTTCACACAGTTAGTTAAATCAGATATATTCAACGAATAAGACTATAGTTAAATAATTCAACTTACTTTCATAAATATAGAATCTTTACAGGGTCGAGTGCCAAGTGAGATTGCAACTCGCAGTGTTCTTATATAACATCAAATATGACGGTGTGCCAGTTAATAAAATATACGTGCTTCCCGCACCAGTTGTTGTACATGACCTACTTCTTCTTAATGAAACATAAGAGTGTCGTAATTGTATTTTGTTTTATCAGCGGCATAGCGCTGCAGTTCTGTGCCATAGGCTTTATTTATTTGTCAGAGATTAATTATTTAATTAAGATTTCGCGTTTCCGAGTAAACTCACGCACGGCATGCAAATGTGCCTTTATACATACCACGCTCCGATCCGTAGAACGCCAGTTTTCTTTTTCCTGATAGTATGGTTTAAGTAGTTCTAAGTTTAGGGGGCTGATGACCTTAGATGTTAAGTCCCATAGTGCTCAGAGCCATTTGAACCATTTGTGACAAATATTTTTACCAAATCGCAAAGGAAAACTGAAACAAGTAGAAAGATATATATGTTCAGTGAACCAGATGGAAAAGTCACTAGTGTCATCTCTCAATGAGGAAATTCAAATTTTCAGCACAGGGCAGGGGCACGTAGAGGAACTACGACTCAAGTTTAAAAGTAGAGTTGACCGTATTCTGGACTGATATGAACCCGGTACAACAGTTCATAATGGGAAGAAACATCCATTGTATACAGTCAATGTAAGAAAACGTCTAAGGAAACAGAGATTACTGCATGAGTGAAGGAAAGCGTAGGGCTTTAGATAGAGAGATTCTGATTGAAACGCGTTTGACTGTTAAGAGAACAATGAGTGATGTCTTCAATGACTGCCGTAGCGAAATATTGTCAAATGATATTTCACAAAACCCAAAGAAATTATACTCGAATATAACGGCTATTAGCGGCACCAAAGGAAGTGCCCAGTCCCTAGCGAATGAGAGAGGAACTTAAATTGAGGGTAGCAAAGGAAAAGCTGAAATGCTTAACTCCATTTCCAAATGTTTCTTTTCAACGTAAAACTCAAAAAAATCGCTCCAATGTAGTCCTCGTACCACTGAAAAGATGAATGGCACAAGTATTAGTGTCAGTGGTATTGAGAAACAGCTGAAATCGTTAAAATTGAACAAAGCTCCAGAGCCAATGGAATCCCTGTCAGAATTCATACCGAATTTTCGGCTCAGTTAGCCCCCTCCTTTACCTATAATCAGTCGTAGTTAACTCGAACAAAAAACTGTGCCAAGTTCTTGGAAAAAAGCACAGGTCACACCCGTGTACAGGAAGGGTAGTGGAAGTGATCCACAAAACTACCTTCCAGTATCCTTGGCATCGATTTGTTGTAAAATCTTAGAACATATTCTGGGCTCAAAACATAATGAGGCATTTTTATCGGAATGACCTCCTTATAGCCTACTAGCATCGATCATGTGGAACGCAACTGGCATTTTTTTCACTTGACGTATAGAGAGCTGTGCATCAACGCAGTCAGATAGATGCAGTATTTCTTGATTTCCGAAAAGAATTTGACACATAACTAGAACTACGGTTATTGTCAAACGTACGATCACATGGGCATCAAGCGAAATTTGTGACAGGATTGAGGATCATTTGGTAGGGAGGACGCAGCATGTTATCTTGGATCGAGAGTCATCATCAGATGTAGCTCTAACTTCAGGTCTGACCGAGGGGAGTGTGTTGGGACCCTTCCTGTTCATGTTATGTATTAATGACCTTAGAGACAATAGTAATAGTAACCTCAGACTTTTTGCAGATGGCGCAATTATCTATGATGATGTGCTGTCTGAAAAAAGCTGCGTAAATATTTCATCAGATCTTGATAACGTTTTAAAGCGGTACAAAAATTGGAAATTTGCTTTAAATGTTCAGAAATGTAAAATTGTGCACTTCACAGAACGAAAAAACGTGGTATCGTATGGCTATAATATCAGTGAGCCGCTGTTGGAGTCAGCCAACTCATACAAGTACCTGTGTGCAACACTTTGAAGTGGTGTGAAATGGAATGATCACATAGGCGCAGTCATCTGTAATTGCTTGCAAATCACCTGCGCGATCGGTTCTAGAATATCGCTCAAGTGTGTGGGACCAGTGTCAAATAGGATTAACAGTGTATATTGAACGTATATAGAGAAGGACAGCATGAATGGTCACAGGTTTGTTTGATCCGTAGGAGGGCATCACAGAGATACTGAAGGAACTGAACTGGAGGACTCTTGTAGATAGACGTAACTAATCCCAGAAAGTCTATGAACAAAGTTTCAGAATTGGCACTAAATGATGACTTTGAACAAAGTTTCAAGAATCGGCACTAAATGATAACTCAAGAAATATAATAAAACCCCTAAGCATCCCTCTCATAGGGATCATGAGGATAGGATTAGAATAATTAGCACAGAGGCAGTCAAACAATTATTCTTATCGTGCTTCATATGTTAATTGAGCGGAGAGAAACCCTAATAACTGTTACAATGGGACTTACATACACCTTAAGATGGTTTGTAGAGTATAGATATACACTACGTGATTAAAATCACCCAGACACCCCAAAAACATACGTTTTCATATTAGGTGCGTTGTGCAGCCACGTACTGTCAGGTACTCATCAGCGTCCTCAGTAGACATTAGACATCTTGAGGGAGCAGAATGGGGCGTCCCACGGAACTCACGGACTTAGAACGTGGTCAGGTGATTGGGTATCACTTGTGTCATACGTCTGTACGCGAGATTTACACACTCCTAAACATTCCTAGGCCCACTATTTCCGATGTGATAGTGAAGTGGAAACGTGAAGGGACGCGTACAGCACAAAAGCGCACAGGCCGGCCTCGTCTGTTGACTGACATAGACCGCCGGTAGTTGAAGAGGGTCGTAACGTGTAATAAGCAGGCATCTATCCAGACTACCACGACTACCACACAAGAATTCCAAACTGCATCACTGCATCAGGTTCCACTGCAAGTACCATGATAGTTAGGCGAGGGGTGAGAAAACTTGGATTTCATGGTCGAGCGGCTGCTCGTAAGTCAGACATCACGCTGATAAATGCCAAACGACGTCTCGCTTGGTATAAGGAGCGTAAACATTGGACGACTGAATTGTGGAAAAACGTCGTGTGGAGTGACGAATCACGGTACACAATGTGGCGATCCGATGGCGGGGTGTGGGTATGGTGAATGCCCGGTGAACGTCATCTACCAGCGTGTGTAGTGCCAACAGTAAAATTCGAAGGCGATGGTGTTATGGTATGGTCGTGTTTTTCATGGAGGGAGCTTGCACCCCTTGTTGTTTTACTTGCCACTATCACAGCACAGGCCTACATTGATGTTTTAAGCACGTGATTGCTTCTCACTATTGAAGAGCAATTCGGAGATGGTGATTGCATCTTTCAACACGATCGTGCACCAGTTCATAGTGCACGGCTTGTAGCAGAGTGGTTACACGACAATAACATCCCTGTAATGGAGTGGCCTGCGCAGAGTCCTGACCCGAATCCTATAGAAGACCTTTGGGATGTTTTGGAACGCCGATATTGTGCCAGGCCTACCGACCGACATCGATACCTCTGCTCAAAGCAACACTCCGTGAAGAATGGGTTGCCATTCTCCAAGAAACCTTCCAGCACCTGATTAAACGTAGGCCTGCGAGAGTGGAAGCTGTCATCAACTGGTGGGCGAACACCATATTGAATTCCAGCATTACCGATGGAGGGCGCCACGAACTTTTTAGTCATTTTCAGCCAGGTGTCCGGATACTTTTGATCACATAGTGTAGATGTAGATTGTCACCACGCTGTGATCCCCTGTGGCACCTGTGACGTTTGGGTCATGAAGACTGTCGATGGATGGCAGAAAACATTGATTACTGTAAAAATGTTCTGCAGTTGTGCCTGAAGCAAAGAAAATGAGTACATAATACATCAGTCTCTTTTCTTCTTAAGCAGAATACCTTTTTTCGAAATTTTGTGTACGTCAGAGACCAGATATTGAACAGACAAATTCATTAATATGACGATTGTGGAAGTTTGCACATGTGACTTTGTATGTCTCTCATACGGAAGCGAGATGAGCATAACTGGCCCTCATGTAACTTTTTTTGTTATGTGTTTGCTTAGTCAATATTGAGGTGATGTAGATAACAGCATGAGATATTGTATGCAACATTATATTAAAAAACTGAGTTACAGGTATATACTAACCTAAAGCAGAATATCATCAACCGTGATGTATGCAAATATAGTGCAGAGAATGGAAAAGCGGGTTATAGCCGACCGCAGTGAGATCATTTTTGGTTCCATAGAAATGTAGGAAGATGTGAGGTCACACTGATCCTACGACTTATCTTACAAGATAGACTGACGAAAGGTTAACTTATATTTACAGCTTTTATAGATTCAGAAAAAGGTTTTGGCAATATTGATTAAACAGGAGTAAAATGATGATGATGATGATGAGTCCCATACTTCTTTACAGAGCGTAGGGGAGCGACGCGGGAGAACCGCGCCGCCTTACTAGGCAAGGTCCTAGTGGAGGTGGTTTGCCATTGCCTTCCTCCGACCGTAATGGGGATGAAATATAAGGAGCGAAAGTTTATTTATGACTGGCGTAGGAAAGCAGAATGCAGTCATAAGTGTCGAAAGACATAAAAGGGAAGCGATAGTTGAAAAGATAATGAGACGGGCTTGTAGGCTATCCCCGATCTTATTCACTTTGTTCAATGAGCAAGTAGAAAAGGAGACCAAGGAGATATTTGGAGAGAGATTTAATTTCCAGGAGTAGAAATAAAAACATTAAGGTTAATAGGTGCCTGTTGATTCAGCCACCCTACATTTGGACCACGTATTTTTTGCATCGATTACGGGAGAGCTGTTTGCCTTTATTTTCCGATTGCAAGCTGCTTGATTTCGATATTTATCAGTGCTACAGGGGAAGTACTTAACTTTTGCTTCTGGTCTTTGTAGTAGGAACCTCGACCAACAACCGATTGGGGAAAATATCGTGCCATGTGAGCAAGTAGAATTTGAAAGAACGAAGGAAATGGAGTTGTACGGAGTCAGCTAGTCTGCTGTGATCAGACGTGGAGGGTTCTAAGTGGTCTCGCCATGTAACGCAATGCGTTAGTTAGCTGATGCTGAGCAGTTTTACGTATGAAGTCATGTTACTGTGAGTTTGTGCTGGCAGGCAGCGCTGAACCGCGAGAGGCCGTTTCAAAGTCGTTTTTATCAAACAGTCTGTGGTCTGATAATGCTGCTGCCTCTCATTTGAAGTGAAGGACTATGTAATACAGTGAAGGGCCAAAGAAACTGGTACAGCTGCCTAATACCATGTAGGGCTCCCGCGAGCACGCGGAAGTGCCGTAACACGACGTGGCATCGACTCGACTGTCTGAATTAGTGCTAGAGGGAACTGACACCATGAATCCTGCAGCACTGTCCGTAAATCCGCAAGAGTACCATTGGGTGGAGATCTCTTCTGAACAGCACGTCCCAAGGCATCCCAGATATGCTCAATATTGTTCATGTCTGGGGAGTTTGGTGGCCACCGGAAGTGTTCAACTTGAGAAGAGTGTTCCTGGAGCGTGAGGGCTGTCTCATTGCCCAAGTACATCGGAATGCACATTGGACATGAATGGATGCAGGTGATCAGACGGAATCCTTATCTACGTGTCACCTGTCAGGGTCGTGTCTAGACGTATTTGGGTCCCATATCACTCCAACTGCATACGCCCCACACCATTACAGAGCCTCCACCAGCTTGAACAGTCTCCTGCTGATATGCAGGGTCCATGGATTCATGAGGCTGTCTCCATACCCGTACACATCCATCCGCTCGATATAATTTGAAATGAGACTCGTCCGACCATGCAACATTTTTCAGTCATCAACAGTACAACGTCGGTGTTGACGGACCAAGGCGAAGCGTAAAGCTTTGTGTCGAGCAGTCATCAAGAGTTCACGAGTGGGCCTTTGGCTCCGGAAGCCCATATCGATGATGTTTCGTTGAATTGTTCGCACGTTGGCACTTGTTGATAGGTCAGCATTGAAATCTGCAGCAATTTGCGGAAGGGTTGCACTTCTGTCACATCGAACGATTCTCTTCAGTCATCGATGGTCCCGTTCTTGCAGGATCTCTTTCCGGTCGCAGCGATGTCGGAGATTTGATGTTTTACCGGATTCCTGATATTTATGGTACACTGGTGAAATGCTCGTGGGGGAAAATCCCCACTTCATCGCTACCTCGGAGATGCTGTGTCCCATCGCTTGTGCGCCGACTACAAAACCACGTTAAAATTCACTTAAATCTTGATAACTTGCCATTGTAATAGCAGTAGCCGATAAACAACTGCGCCAGACGCTTGTTGTCTTATATAGGTTTTGTAGACCGTAGTGTTGTCTTCTGCCTGTTAACATATCTCTGTATTTGAATACGCATACCTATAGCAGTTTCTTTGGCGCGTGAGTGTACCTTCACTATTTTATATTGACATAACGAGATATATTTTTTGAACTGATTACGACAAGCACATGTGTCCCCTCTTTTTATTCTACTAAGCGATGCGAGGTAAGGTTTTATTGTTTTCCTCGCAATCTGGTGTGTTATGTAGAAGTGGTGTTACTGATTAGGCTATCCTATGGACTGTACAGCAGAGTGGCACTTAGATTGAGATTAATATATAGTATTTTGATTACGTTCGGGCGCCATGTTTAACCCGTGATCTAGAGTGAATAAGCCCCTGTTTCATTCACTAAGCAGATTGATAAATTTCTGTTTTTAATATTGACAGTCCACGAATAGAGCAGACTAGGACCGTATTAAGTACAGAAGATAGTTCGTGTTGTGTTAATCTATATGAGAGTTCGTCATAATAATTATTGTAATAAATGAGAAGTTTACTTGAAATTTCCATTTTCGTTACCTTTGGCTATGTTCCCATCTCATGCTTTCCTGAGCTAATAAAAAATAAACAAGTTGTTAATGCTAATCCGAATTTTAACTTATTTTTGCCTAAGTAAGATGCCTATGGGGACAACTGTTGTTTAATAGGGTTAATTCTGTAAATATCACGCTGCAGGACGACGGAACAGCGCCTGTCGATCTCTTATCTTATACTTTACAGGTGGTATGGCGTTGTCAGTCCCTGTTTGAGTAAGCGTATCTATGATTTAGTTTCTTTATTCAATATGTAAGGATAGCAACTGGCTGTTAGAAGTCTACAAAGGTTGTTTATTGGTTGAGCCACACAAAAATATGTTCAGAGTGATGAGAGGGTGTACCCTTGCGCAATATATATACCAGTGGTTATTTAAACGTGCTTGGATATAGTCAGATGCATATCGATAGGCTTACTGGACGAGTACACTTGAGTATTAACAGACGCCATGCAAGGTTTACCTATGACAATGTAATTCTGTCACTAGCAGCAAAGACTTGGAAGAGCAATTGAACCGAATGGATAGTAGTTTTTAATAGAGAGTATAAGATGAACACAAACAAAAGTAAAAAAAAAATTAATGGATGGTATTCGAATTAAATCAGGCTACTATGAGAGTAGGAAATTAGACACTACAAGTAGAGTATTGGTTTTACTGTTTGGGGAGCAAATCAACTGATGTTGGATGAAGTAGAGAGGGTCCAAACTGATAATAGAAAAGAACGCATTTCTGAAAAAGAGATTTTCCTTAACATCCAACATAAATTTGAATTCTGGTAATTCTTTTCCGAAGGTATTTGTCTGAAAGTGAAAAGTGGACGATAAACAGTTCAGACAAGAATAACAGCTTTCCTAATGCGGTCTTACAGAATATGGCTGAAGACAGATGGTTAGATCGAGCAACCAATGATGAGCTATTGAATCGAAATGGAGAAAAAGAAAAACTTTTATGGCACAACCTGAATAAAAGATGGAATCGGTTGATAGTACACATCCTGAGCCATCAAGGCATCGTCAGTATGGTAACTCGGGAAGTGTGTGAGTAGGTATGGGGGGTGGGGGAGGATAAAATTGTAGTGGGAGACAAAAGGCAGGTTCAGGTGGATGTAAGTTGCAGCAGTTATGCAGAGACGCAGGGATTAAGAGGCTTGCATAAGACAGTCCAGGATGGAGAGCTGCATCAAACCAGTCTTCGGACTGAAGACCGCAACAACAAAAGGTAGGTGGATTTGAAGTATTACTTGGTTTGAAAAAAAAATAATGCTCTCGCAATTCTATACAGCGGCGATACTCAAGATCCGTCATTGAGAATATAATAATACATGAAAAATCCTGTGTTTCCTACATTCTTCGAATAGAGGTGGCAAGATAATATGAAGTATTGGTGTATATACTTTTCGAAAAACCATCTGAACGATGTCGATGCCGACGATATACAATTTTTTCGAGTTATCGGATTTTTGATATATCACGACTAACAGCCAGTGTAGAAAAGAGTTGTTAATTTTGAGACAGGAACATGTTATTATTTAAATTATATGTTGTAAAGGTCTGTGACTTCTGGTTTTATACAGAAGTTGTTTTAGAAGATTTGTTTTCTTTTTTTACGTTAAACACCATAATTTTTCATTGTTTTTATTATAAAGAAAATTTATAGCACTACTTAACTATACCGAACTTAATTAATTTAGTTTCTGGCAGGAAACTGGGAATCTAAATTAAAAACAAATACCAAGATTACCACATTAATTTAAGCTAAGATGTGAAATAAGCTTGCCTGCAGTATGTCTGAGGCAATCAATTCAGAAAAGTAAAATGTTACACAATCTATTTCTTTTTTAAGTGGTAGTGTTGCCGCCTTTCGAAAATATCCCATTAGCCGGCCCAATAATCGCAACAGCACTCAGATACTCTCTTGTTCAACAGAGTGTGTATCTAGAGGATTCGCCGAGTGGTTGACGATTACAGGAGTTGTTTCTGCCAATTCAAGGTTTTCAGCGCGGGACAGAGGCGCCCGCACTTTCCCCCATCGTGATCAACGTGAGCGGTTTGTGACGTGATCATATAATCTCTCTGAAGAATCTCTTACTGTTCCCATTTCAGTGTCTCACTCCGACGATAATACCTTTTCAGACAGCGCTACAACGAGATTTTAAAGTGACGATTCTATTAATTTGGATGCAAATCATAGGCAGAACAAATAAATGTATCTGCTGATTGGTTTTAAATATCCTATCAAATTCTTTCAGAACAGCAAATATCATGCCTAATTTTGGTGAGTGTGCAAATATTGTCTGGACTCTGGAGTAATAAATTTAACAGTGGAATTGCCGTACTTATCACATAAGTTGCTCCTGATAGTTCTCCTGTCAAACACACCAATTATGGAAGGTTCTGTTCTTCACCAGTTCCAGCTCCATAAGCCAGCATGTGCCGAGATTAATACCTAGAAACAAGAATGTTTCCGACAATGTTGACAAAGCTAAAAATCGTTCCGTATACAAAATTACTTTCCGTCCTCGGTCCAGTGTAGTTTTTAACTCTTCTCCTTCGAGAATTCCTTTCACTTTTTGTTCTTGTCTCAAATGATCGCTGGTATACGGGTATTTACCGCCTGCCTTATTAATTAAAAGTTTCTAATCTTTTTTATTACGTCTCATGTAACTCCAATACTGCCCAAACAGTTATGAATCTACTTTCTGTTAAGTTCTTCCAAAATGTTAGATTTGATTAGTACTTGTTCCATAGATCATGAATACGACACTTCGTAATGATGTGGAACGTATCAGGTTAATAAAAGGTGTGTATACAAGATATTACATTAGACAAAATATTACATGACACTCAATATTTTTAATTTTTTTATTTATTTTTTATTTATTTGTGGGGTTGGGAAATTACCCATTTGCTATATCCAAAAATTCATCTAATGAGTAGAAGGAGTTGCCATTAAGAAATTCTTTTAATTTCTTTTTAAATGCTATATGGCTATCTGTCAGACTTTTGATGCTATTAGATATGTTATTAGGTAAGTGACCAAAGACTTTTGAGGGAACATAGTTTACCCCCTTCTGAGCCAAAGTTAGAGTAGTTCACTTGAGTAGTGAAGATCATCCTTTCTCCTAGTGTTGTAGCCATGTACACTGCTATTACTTTTGAATTCGTTCGGATTGTTAATAATAAATTTCATAAGTGAATATATATATATTGTAAGGCTACAGTGAAGATTTCTAGCTCTTTCAATAAGTGTCTGCAGGATGATCTTGGATGAACTCCAGCAATTATTCTGATTACACTCTTTTGTGCAATGAACACTTTTTTACTCAATGATGAGTTATCCCAGAATATGGTGCCATACGAAAGCAGAGAATGAAAATAGGCGTGGTAAACTAATTTACTCAGATATATATCGCCAAAATTTGAAATGACCCTAATAGCATAAGTAGCTGAACGCAAACGTTTCAGCAGATCCTCAGTATGTTTTTTCCAGTTCAACCCCTCATCAGTGCATATACCTAGAAATTTTGAATATTCTACCCTAGCTACCGATTTCTGATCGACGTCTATATTTATTAATGGTGTCATTCCATTTACTGTGTGGAACTATATATACTGTGTTTTGTCAAAGTTCAATGAGAGCCTATTTGCAGAGAACCATTTAATGATTTTCTGAAAAACATCGTTTACAATTTCACCAGTTAATTCTTGTCTGTCCGGTGTGATAGCTATACTTGTACCATCGGCAAAAAGTACCAGCTTTGCATCTTCGTGAATATAGAATGGCAAGTCATTAATATATATTAAGAACAGCAGAGGACCCAAGACCGAACCTTGTGGCACCCCATTCTTGATTGTTCCCCAGTTTGAGAAATCACCAGTTTTTTGCATATTATGTGAACTGTTTATTTCAACTAGTAGTAGAAGTATATGGCAAGCAGGATTCTGAAAGCCCCATATATCAATAGTATAATATCGATAGCATTACGATCATCGACTGATTGTAATATGTTGCTGCAGACAACAGCATTGCATCCCAAGAATTTGAAATTGCTGCTGGCCGTTTTCAGATAAATCCTTCGCCCAGTTGGCTCTGATTCGTCCTAAGCTGTAAAAAGACTGCTTAGCGTGCAGTGAAAGTTGACGGTCTTGCCACGGGCACGCCGAGTTTGTGGCGCGAGATGCGTCGGACGTCAGTGGGACGGTGGCTGCTAGCTTCTGGCTGGTGGCGACCGCAGAAATAGACAGCGTGGCGTCTGCAGGCCCCCTCCCCTCCCCTCCCCTACAACAGTGAGAGAAAAGAGAGAGAGAGAGAGAGAGAGAGAGAGAGAGAGAGAGAGAGAGAGAGACAGCGGCGCCGACGTCAGCCGAGGACGGATTAAAAACGCCAGCCCAGAACGCTGCTACCCGTCTTGGCGGTCCGTGCTGCTTGCACAGCGGGTCCAACTTGACGAGGATGAGATGGTCCATGTTGACGGAATGTTACTGGCATCTGACTGATGGAAACCGAAGCTTCTCAACCCTAATAAACTAGAAACTGACATTAAGTTTTCTCTGGTAACTGACTGGGTTCCAACGCTCACCCTGCATGTTAATTGCACTTAATATCTTCTATAGGAAGATTGGCTTTAAAAAATTATTTTATCGGATTTCGATGATATGTCCAAAGAAAGATTTGACATGTATTAGTGAATGCTACAGACGCTGGCTTCATCTATTCTGCGTACTATTTCGGATCTGGAGAAGTTTCTTAACTACTATTCTCACATTTAAATTTAAATACTCATTTAGTTACCCCCAAAACATTGTAGTGAGTATTACAGCATTTTTATTCACTTCAAGTTACCACAAATTATACCACAGTTTTTAGTTTTTTTTTTCTTGCTAGGTGTTCCTCATCAGTCTTCCAACTGGTTTGATGTGGGACCTCTCCTCTGCCAACCTCTTCGTTTCAGAGTAGCAGCTGTGCGGCTGGTCCCGGCAGAGGTTCGAGTCCTGCCTTGGGCATGGGTGTGTGTGTTTGTCCTTAGGATAATTTAGGTTAAGTAATGTGTAAGCTTAGGGACTGATTACCTTAGCAGTTAAGACCCATAAGATTTCACACACATTTGAACATTTTTTTCAGAGTAGCGGTTATATCCTATGCCCTCAATTATTTGTTTGAAACATTCCAATCTTTGTCTGTCTCTACAGTTTTTCCTCTCTACAACTGCCTTTAACACAGTGATTCCCAAACTTCCTTGACGAGCGGTCACGTCGATGTCTTTGTTGTAAGCAGGGACCACAAGATTCGAGAAAAATAAACTATCAATCTAAAAATAAGCTTTCATCAAAACTTTTAACATTTATTAATGGTACTAGTATAGTAGAAAACACAACGTTTTAATGTAAAATTAAATTCGGTTTGCATCTGTGTTATTTTTTAGCTTTATTCCTCTGCACATTTTTGATAATTCTGGGGCTAAAAGTATTGCTCAAAGCTACACACATATCATCACTTACTTTCAATCGATTCCTGGACATGTTTCTAATTACCAGCAAAGCAGAAAACTCTTGTTCTCATAAATGAGTTGTGGAGAAAAGCAAAAGACAGCGCAGGATTTTTTTTTTAATTTTAGTGTCTCCTACCGTTTTTTACTCCGAAACTGCTTAAGAGAATCAGATTCAAATGCATCCTTACATCTACATCTACATCTACATGACTACTCTGCAATTCACATTTAAGTGCTTGGCAGAGGGTTCATCGAACCACAATCATAATATCTCCATACCATTCCACTCCCGAACAGCGCGCGGGAAAAACGAACACCTAAACCTTTCTGTTCGAGCTCTGATTTCTCTTATTTTATTTTGATGATCATTCCTACCTATGTAGGTTGGGCTCAACAAAATATTTTCGCATTCGGAAGAGAAAGTTGGTGACTGAAATTCCATCCCAATTCGTGTATGATATCTGCCACACTCTCTCCCCTATTACGTGATAATACAAAACGAGCTGCCCTTTTTTGCACCCTTTCTATGTCCTCCGTCAATCCCACCTGGTAAGGATCCCACACCGCGCAGCAATATTCTAACAGAGGACGAACGAGTGTAGTGTAAGCTGTGTCTTTAGTGGACTTGTTGCATCTTCTAAGTGTCCTGCCAATGAAACGTAACCTTTGGCTCGCCTTCCCCACAATATTGTCTACGTGGTCTTTCCAACTGAAGTTGTTTGTAATTTTAACACCCAGGTACTTAGTTGAATTGACAGCCTTGAGAATTGTACTGTTTATAGAGTAATCGAATTCCAACGGATTTCTTTTGGAACTCATGTGGATCACTTCACACTTTTCGTTATTTAGCGTCAACTGCCACCTGCCACACCATACAGCAATCTTTTCTAAATCGCTTTGCAACTGATACTGGTCTTCGGATGACCTTACTAGACGGTAAATTACAGCATCATCTGCGAACAACCTAAGAGAACTACTCAGATTGTCAGACAGATCATTTATATAGGTCAGTAACAGCAGAGGTCCCAGGACGCTTCCCTGGGGAACACCTGATATCACTTCAGTTTTACTCGATGATTTGCTGTCTATTACTACGAACTGCGACCTTCCTGACAGGAAATCACGAATCCAGTCGCACAACTGAGACGATACCCCATAGGCCCGCAGCTTGATTAGAAGCCGGCCGCGGTGGTCTAGCAGTTCTAGGCGCTCATTCCGGAACCGCGCGACTGCTACGGTCGCAGGTTCGAATCCTGCCTCGGGCATGGATGTGTGTGATGTCCTTAGGTTAGGTAGGTTTAAGTAGTTCTAAGTTCTAGGGGACTGATGACCACAGATGTTAAGTCCCATAGTGCTCAGAGCCATTTGAACCTTGATTAGAAGTCGCTTGTGAGGAACGTTGTCAAAAGCTTTCCGGAAATGTAGAAATACGGAATCAACTTGAGATCCCCTGTCGATAGCGGCCATTACTTCGTGCGAATAAAGAGCTAGCTGCGTTGCACAAGAACGATGTTTTCTGAAACCATGCTGATTACGTATCAATAGTTCGTTCCCTTCGAGGTGATTCATAATGTTTGAATACAGTATATGCTCCAAAACCGTACTGAAAACCGTCGTCAATGATATAGGTCTGTAGTTCGATGGATTACTCCTACTACCCTTCTCAAACACTGGTGCGACCTGTGCAATTTTCCAATCTGTAGGTACAGATCTATAGGTGAGCGAGCGGTTGTATATGATTGCTAAGTAGGGAGCTATTGTATCAGCGTATTCTGAAAGGAACCTAATCGGTATACAATCTGGACCTGAAGACTTGCTCGTATCAAGCGATTTGAGTTGCTTCGCAACGCCTAAGGTATCTGCTTCTAAGAAACTCATGCTAGCAGCTGTTCGTGTTTCAAATTCTGGAATATTCCATTCGTCTTCCCTGGTGAAGGAATTTCGGAAAACTGCGTTCAGTAACTCCGCTTTAGCGGCACAGTCGTCTGTAACATTACCATCGGCACTGCGCAGCGAAGGCATTGACTGCGTCTTGCCGCTTGTGTACTTTACATACGACCAGAATTTCTTCGGATTTTCTACCAAATTTCGAGACAATGTTTCGTTGTGGAACCTATTAAAGGCATCTCGCATTGAAGTCCGTGCCAAATTTCGCGCGTCTTTAAAGTTTAGCCAATCTTCGGGATTTCGCGTTCTTCTGAACTTCGCATGCTTTTTCCGTTGCCTCTGCAACAGCGTTCGGACCTGTTTTGTGTACCACGGGGGATCAGTTCCATCTCTTACCAATTTATGAGGTATGAATCTCTCAATTGCTGTTGCTACTATATCTTTGAATTTGAGCCACATCTCGTCTACATTTGCATAGTCAGTTCGGAAGGAATGGAGATTGTCTCTTAGGAAGGCTTCTAGTGACACTTTATCCGCTTTTTTAAATAAAATTATTTTGCGTTTGTTTCTGGTGGATTTGGAAGAAACGGTATTGGGCCTAGCTACAACGACCTTGTGATCACTAATCCCTGTATCAGTCATGATGCTCTCTATCAGCTCTGGATTGTTTGTGGCTAAGAGGTCAAGTGTGTTTTCGCAACCATTTACAATTCTCGTGGGTTCGTGGACTAACTGCTCGAAATAATTTTCGGAGAAAGCATTTAGGACAATCTCGGAAGATGTTTTCTGCCTACCACCGGTTTTGAACAAGTATTTTTGCTAACATATCGAGGGAAGGTTGAAGTCCCCACCAACTATAACCGTATGAGTGGGGTATTTATTTGTTACGAGACTCAAATTTTCTCTGAACTGTTCAGCAACTATATTATCGGAGTCTGGGGGTCGGTAGAAGGAGCCAATTATTAACTTAGTTCGGCTGTTAAGTATAACCTCCACCAATACCAATTCGACTTCACTACAAGTAAACCACTACTGACTTACACAAACACTTCACCACCAATTCTGCCTAATCTATCTTTCCTGAACACCGTGTGAGACTTCGTAAAAATTTCTGCAGAACTTATTTCAGGCTTTAGCCAGCTTTCTGTACCTGTATCGATTACAGTTTCTGTTATTTTGGAATTTAGTGAGCTCTTAATGGATTTCTTCTGCAACTTCTCCAGCGTTAGTGCTAAAACGGCTGAGACTCAGTTTTTGGTTAACTTTAGCTGCTGTCTTTTATGTTCTGGGATATAATGATTGAGACGTAAGCTAACATTTGCATGTTTTCTTGTATGTCTGCCTTAATCGTGTCATAATTTTTATCATCAACTGACACTTTTGCTGTCGCGAAAGCAAAATAATTGTTTTAGCCTATTTTACCTGTCCGTAATTGAAGTTTGCAAACAAGGGCACGAAATTTACCTTCAAAGATAAATATATTAGCAATGCCTTCTAAATGTATATTTCTGGAACCTTGCAGTTGCAAGTTCAACGTATTCAAGTGTGTGGAAATATCAAAAAGATAAACCAAATGCGTCTTAGATGTCAGGTCAGAAGACTGCACTAGGAAGTCTTTCATTGTCTTTCACCTAGAAACAACTCACCCTCTCTTTTGAGTTCGTATAACCTTCCAGCATGTTACTTGTTGACAGCCAACGAACTTCTATGTGAAAGGGAAGGGACTCATTATCGTATGCCGAGACAGCAAAGGACCTGGAAGATCAGTTGAATGGAACGGACAGCGTCTTGAAAGGAGGATACAAGATGAACATCAACAAGATAAAACGAGGATCATGGAATGTAGTCGAATTAAATCAGGTGATACTGAGGGAATTAAATTAGGAAATGAGACACTTAAAGTAGTAGATGAGATTTGTTATTTGGGGAGCAAAATAACCGATGATGGTCGAAGTGGAAAGGATATAAAATGTACACTGGTTGTGTCAAGGAAAGCGTATCTGAAGAAGGGAAATTTGCTAACATCGAGTATAGATTTAAGCGTCAGGAAGTCTTTTCTGAAAGTATTTGTCAGGAGTGTAGCCATGTATGGAAGTGAAACACGGACGATAAATAGTTAAAACAAGAAAAGAATAGAAGCTTTCGAAATGTGGTGCTACAGAAGAATGCTGAAGATTAGGTGGATAGATCACGTAACTAATGGGGAGGTGCTGAACAGAATTGGGGAGAAGTGAACATTTGTGGCACAACCTGACTAAAAGAAGGGATCGGTTAGTAGGACACATTCTGAAGCATCAAGGGATCACCAATTTAGTATTGGAGGGAAGCGTGCAGGGTAAAAATCGTAGAGGGAGTCCGAGAGATGAATACACTAAGCAGATTCATAAGGATGTAGGTTGCAGTAGTTACTTGGAGATGAAGAAGCTCGCACAGGGTAGAGCAGCGTGTATATCTGCATCAAACCAGTCTCTGGACTGAAGAACACAACAACAACGACAACAGAAAGAGTCTTGGAAACTAACCCTTTGCGATGTGTGATACAATGCGTTGTTAACGCTGATGGGTCATCTGTTTTATTAATGTCACTGAAAATATTCCTTTATTATTTTTATGATGCCCATACCTTTCCAATTTTCCAGCATTTATCACACTGCAAATGAGGCATGGCGACTCTTTAATTCTTGGAAAAATTTGTTCCTCCATATCATTTTTCATTAGTTCAACTCGAACTTTTACAGTGTTAATCGATAGAGGTTTTTTCCCTTCTGAACCTAAAACTTCTTCCACAACTTTGATCAAAAAGGTTTCAAGAATGTTTCTCCCATTGTGTGAGGTTATTTTACCTACGCTATCACTTTAAATGTGTCAAATCACACTACTAACGTTTTATCCGATGATGCGAATCTTGTACCACTAGCGCCGAATTGCATTTTATTCACTAATTTTCCTTCAAAGAATTTTGGTGGTCAGTCAGAGAAATTTGGACGGGCTGTTCCTATGTGACGATTTAATTTCACTGACTTCAAGGAATCGTTGGCAAAAACTGTAGCGCCTTTAACATAATGCAGTTTAATATCTCCACTAGCGAACACGGCAAATGCAAAAATATGTAAGGGTGTTGTATATACGTCCTAATTCCTCCTCCCCCCTCTCTCTCTGTCCATCTCCTCCTCACCCCTCTCTTTGTCCATCTCCTTCACCGCAAATGAAACCTTGATTATGAAATGACGTTGACTAACATGAATGAGTAACTCGGTTGAGATCATTGTATTATAAGGGGTACAGGAGAGACATCTCCAGCTGCTGGGTCTACAAGTATAGTAGCTTCAGAGACAGTATTAATCAGTTTTAATCTGAGAATAAGTAGGATTACAATATTTGGATGATACATATTCCACAATAGTCTGAATGCCACAAATACAACTTCCCTCTTTGCTCTTAAAACTGACTATGAGGAAGAAAACATAATAGTACACCGATGAGTATACAATTTTCGTTAAAAATTATATACAAGGAAAAAAAGTGAGGAAGAAACAATTTGTCTAAAGCTTTAAATTCCCAGCCATCTAAGTTAAATCTGAAGAAACGAAACGACACATTTTCACATCTCAATATTTTCTTTCTCGCAGTCGGGTTTAACAGAAAATCTGTGCATTATTGCTTAAAAAAATGTGTAGTTGTGTTCCTCAGAATGTTTTGTAGATTATAGTTTAGATTATCGTGTAAAATTACGAAGCAAACGTGTCAAGAAATTACCGAGATTTTTGTTTATAATGTTTCCTTTTTAATATCAATGACATATTTATATATTATATATATGTAAAAAATATAGAACCAATGTTCGAATGTTTATTAGAAAATCATGTAAATATTTGAAATCAATTATCAAAAATTTTTTTAGATTTTTTCTCTTCATGTATAAAACATGTACTTTACATACCATATCAATTTAAACACTATGTAACCTGTTTTAGCCCAGAAATTTATTAGAGTATTGTGTAAAAATAAGATATAAATCGATCAAGAACTTTTCGAGTTTTGTTACTAACATTGCCATTTTATGTGTTACATATATATTTATAAATGATATATTGTAAATATGTAGCTTATGTTATACTAAGCCTTTATATAAGTATCATATAAAAATTGAAACAGAACATCGTTTACACAAACACACACACACACACATATATATATATATATATATATATATATATATATATATATATATATATATATATATATACTTCCCTCCAATACCAAATTGGTCAAATTGGTGATGCCCTGCCCTGACGTTTCAAAATGTGCCCTATCAACCGATCTTTTCATTTAGTCAAGTTGTGCCACAAATTTCTTTTCTTCCCAGTTCTGTTCAGTGCTTCCTCATTAGTTTCTTGATCTATCCATCTAATCTTCAGCATTTTCCTGTAGAACCACATATCGAAAGCTTCTATTCTCTTCTTGTCCAAACTGCGTATCGTCCACGTTTCCGTTTCATACATGGTTGCTCTCCAGACAAATACTTTCAGAAAAGACTTACTAACCCTTAAGTTTATGTTCGATTTTAACAAATTTCTGTTCTTCAATAACACTTTTCTTGCCATTGCGTCTGCATTTTATTTCCTCTTTACTTCGGCTATTGTTAGTTATTTTTCTACCCATATAGCAACCCTCGTGGAAAACTTTAAGTGCCTCGTTTCCTGATGTAATTCCATCAACATCACCTGATTTGATTCGACTACATTCTATTATCCTTGTCTTGTTTTTGTTGATGTTCATCTTACCTGCATATCCTCCTTTTAAGACACTGTCCATTCAATTTAGAACTGCCCATTCAACTCCTTTGCTCTCTCTGACGGAATTTCGCCATCTGAAAACCTGGAAGTTTTTATTTCTTCTCAGTGAACTACAATTCCTACTCCAGATTTTTATTTAGTTTCTTTTACTGCTTGTCATTGCAGAGACTGAATAACATCGGGATGGGCTACAATCTTTTCTCACTCCCTTCTGAACCACTGCTCCGTTTTCATGACCCTCGACTGTTATAAATTCCGTCTGGTTTCTATGCAAGTTATAAATAGCCTGTATTTACACCTGTTACCTTCAGTCTTTCAAAGAGAGTGTTCCAGTCAACATTGTCAGAAGATTCTTCTATGTCTACAAATGCTGTAAGCGTAGGTCTACCTTTCCTTAACATATCTTTTCAGGGGAGGAGAGGTAGAGCAGGTTGAAACAGGTCTGAGTGTGTATGCATGTAATACGCAGCCAGTGCTTTGTTTCATGAAATATGGTTTTAGTAGCGCATTCTAACTGTGTAAATAGTGCCTGCAACATACAAATTTATTACTGCCGAACGTCTACGAACAGAAGAGGACATTATAAATGCAGCAAATGAGATTCTGGATCATGAATCTGAAGGCGAGCCGCTGGAATCTTCACCAGAAGAAGAATTACCACTACCTGTAGTTCCTGATTTTTCATCAGATGGTGTTACTCCCTAGAATGTTCTGCAGAATATTGATGAGAAACGTATGCGTGGTTGTGTGTTTGTTTTTATAATACTTATTGTTTCTATATGTACTGCACAGACACCGGATTTCAATTGCAGTGCTTATGTTTATGTCCGCTGCTCGTGGTCTTGCGGTAGCGTTCTCGCTTTCCGCGCACGGGGTCCCGGGTTCGATTTCCCTGCCTCGAGATGACTGAGTGTTGTTGTGTTGTCTTCATCATCATTCATCCCCATTACGGTCGGAGGAAGGCAATGGCAAACCACCTCCACTAGGACCTTGCCTAGTCGGCGGTGCGGGTCTCCCGCATCGTTCCCTACGCTCCTCGGAGTATGGGACCTCATCATCATCATCATCTTTTCAGAGAATTCGTAGGGTCAGTACTGCCTGGCGTGTTTATACATGTCTCCGGAATCCAAACTGATCCTCCTCGTGGTCAACTTCTAGCAGTTCTTCCATTCTTCTGCAAAGAATTCGTCGTAGTATTTTGAAACCATGATCGTTAGGAATCAAATAAATGGTTATGCATGTGTGCTCAAAGCATTGAAAGAGTTCGCACGAGCGGGCGTTGGGAAGCGGTTGATCATTTCTCGGTTTTCTAGGCGAGTGCCGCAGTTCTATGAGCACACGCGTGCTCTCTCGGAAGAGCCCACTTAGCGGAGCGTCGGCTAATAGAAGAAACTAAGTTCCGTTTGTTCCAGTGGAAACCGGAAGTGTGCTCTGTCCTTTCAGAGTTTACACGGCGATGCAGTGTTGTGAGGAAGAAAAGCATCATTATGTATTTATGTTCTGGACCATGTTGACCTTTGTCCGTCAGGTTGGCTACATGCACGGGCAGGGGCCTGTCTACACGCAAGGGAATAACATCAAAGTGGGGGATAATTTAAATATCCAAGAGGGCGCTGGCGGGAAATTCAATGGTGGGAAATTAAAAAAAAAAAACATGAATCCAGTATCAAGGAACTATCCTTTTGTGTTTTATATCCTTCCCTCTTCCTATATTCAACCTACCACAACGAAGAATTGAAAAGAGGCACCCAATCATAACGTAGTTTCAATAAATAAGTAAAATAAATTTTAAAATATCCAAGTAGCCCGGCCGTGCATTGTACCGCCCTACTCCTTCACCTCTTGTTCAGGCAGTCACACTGTAGTATTAAAATGATAGGTAATAATATCGTCGAGTTCAAAGCAAGCCGTATCTGCATCCTCAATAGTAACGCTACAAGCGCCATTCTTATGCGACTGGTGCGAAATTTCAATAGACATCGTCTTTTAGATGTAGAAGTAAGCCAACCAACTTTCGTCCACGTTGCACAGGTACTTCTTTTTTCCCACCAGTGTATTACAATTCGTTACTTATATGATAATTCATTTCCATAAGGCAATAACAAAACGAGAACTTGATGCAGCCGTGCGGGGTAGCCGAGCGGTCTCTGGCGCCCTGCCACGGTTCGCGCGGCTCACCGCGTCGGAGGTTCGAGTCCTCCCTGGGGTATGGGTGTGTGTGTTGTCCTTAGAGTAAGTTAGTTTATGTTAGATTAAGTAGTGTTTGACCTTAGCAGTTTGGTCTCATAGGAACTTACCACGAATTTCCAAATTTTTCTTGATGCACAACTGGGAACCACTGGTTTTATCACAAGAATAAAATACACGATCAACTCTAAAAACTATCGAGTAACAACTGATTCAAGTTTGAAGTGAAAAATATTCAATTTGTTTTTAATTTGTTTAATCACGTCCATGGCGTGTACTGACACAATTATGCCTGCTCTGTATCAAAACACACACTGCTGCACGCCTCGCATGCCATAAATACAGACAAGCCGTTACTCAGCAGTTACAGACTTCGTTCAGGAAGTTGTTTTACCAGTGGAAACACTCAAAGCGTGTTCGCGCATAACACAGTGCACCACTTGTAATCTACTCCTCATTTTCAGGTTGCATTTGATTTCTTTATTTTCCAGATATACATTTTATATCCCATCTGCAGATATTAGTAGCATTCAGTGAGCTCAGGCAGCAGTGCAGAATGTATAGCAGGGAGTAACATTACGGTTCCAACACTGAAGTAGCCGCTGGACCACACGCACTGACTTTTAACGGTGGAGTGAGGTGCTGACATTAGCTGTGAGAAAGATAGTTACACCGGCGCACGATACGTAATGATACCACAGCCGTTCTGTCTCCTCTGGAACTGCTCGCTTCTGGCCAGATTAAGACAGCAACTGTTCCATCTGGTTGGTGTCCAGATGTTGTCCAGATGGCAGCCTTGTCCGTGCTGACCGCCGCCGCAACCTTATCGCACACACCAGATCTTCAGACCCCTCATAATTGGCTCCACCTAAGACTCGCTGCTTCGTGTCACTGCAGCATCTGATGATGATACCCCGCGAGCATAAGTCACGGACGCTACACAGACTTCCGGGAGGCGTTGCTAGTTGAGATCTCTGCAGCTGACTCCCACCACCGTCCGCGTTTGTCCTCAATTCGACCGCGGCGGCTCTCGTGGCCGTGACATGACTCGCCCTCGCTCCGTCTGACCTGTCGCTGCTCGAGAATGACATATTGCCGCAGAAGAACGTTAGTAGCGCTGTGGTGTAGTAGTTATGATACTAAAGTGTTGTAGGGAGGGTCGTGAGTTCAGAACTCACTGGTGCTATACAATTTTTATTTCTATATTCGGTTCTAGTACATTCTAGAAGTATCCACACATGGCAAGAATCATTGTATTGGAATGTTCTGTAGCTGTATTTATACTGTATGTGTTCTACAAATAACAGTAGACATTAAAAATTAAAATTTCCCGCCTACTTTTTCTGTCTGTTTGTGAAGACCAATCTGAGAAACTACTACAGGGATTGGTTCTAAGCACTATGGGACTTAACATCTGAGGTTATCAGTCCCCTAGACTTAGAAATACTTAAACCTAACTAACCTAAGGACATCACACACATCCATGCCCGAGGCAGGATTCGAACCTGCGACCGTAGCAGCCGCAGGGTTCCGGACTAAAGTTCGGGCCGTCTTCACTGGACGCTATAGCTCATTTCGAAGATGGGCTCATCACTGAAGACGATTCTATTCCAGTCAATGAGATTCCAGGCCGAAGACGGAGAGTGACTTCAGCACATCGCTCTTTCGGCTATTTCAGCTTTCCAGACCTTAGTCCTCCTCCTTCTCGCTCAGGTAACATCACGAGAATGAGTACACCCCATTCCAGTCCTTCCACCAAGGACGAAATCCTCTTAGAAATTATAATCAAACCCAGGTCCTTCGCACAGCAATCAGCCGCGTTGACCACAGACCTGGACAGTATTTTAAGGAACCTGAAAAATATGTGTAGGATACGAATACCGTTGAAGTTTGAAACTGAAGGAGCATAAAAAATATGACAGAATGGTTTAGGAGTTCATCTATTTGACAACGCACACACACACACACACACACACACACACACACACACACACACACTCACACACACACACAAATCTTGAAATAAACATGTCAACAATACTGTTATTATACAAAATCTTAGGAACTACAACAAAATTTCAGTGATGTCAAAGTCATCTCTATACCACTTCGGCAGTGTTCCATCCTGTTCTCGCAAGTTATTCTACGAGGAAAGAGTAGAATGAGTTACTAAAGCTCCTGATGATTACCCTGTTGTCTCACTTCCACCAGCCTGAAAACTGAAGAAGAAAAGAACAAAAACAGTAGCAACTGATTCACAAAAATCATAGTAATCTGAGGTAGAATACCTTTGAGAAAATTTTGACACAGTGCGTGGCGTCATATTTTGGGAGTTATTTTCAATAAACAAGCATTATCCAGCTCTTCAGTCTGCATCGGAGAGTAAGCTGTTTAGACACATACACACCTGAATATTCCTCTACGTAAAAAGTATTCTCTATACAAGAATTTTCAACATAAGTAAAGAAAGAAGTACGTGCGTGCCTAAAATTCTAACTCATCACCAATTTTATTTCATAATACACTCTACGAAAAAAAAGAAGAAAGAATCACCACACACGTCTTCGCTCGTCGCCGGAGATCAATTCCAAGCGGTACTCATCACTGAAGACAATTCTACTCCAATCAACGAGATTTCAAGCCGAAGAATTGTCTGGAGACGCCACGGATGGCAATGGGATGCTAACCTGAGTGTCGCACGCCATACGGCTCGAACACCAGGAGTGATGGTTTGGGGGCGTCATTTCTTTTCATAACGGGACCCCCTTGGTTGTCGTCCGCGGCAACCTTACAGTACGGCGTTATGTCGACGGTATTCTACGTCCCGTTTTGTTGCCCTTCATGGAAAGCTATCCAGAGCTTGCGTTACAGAAAGATAATGGCCGCCCTCACACGGCGGGAGCTTTCACCGCTTGCCATCGTATTTACCAAACCATATCCTGGCCTGCACGGTCGCCGGACCTCTCCCGAACTGAGAACGTTTGGAGCATTATGAATAGGGCCCTCCAACCATCTCTGGAGTTTGAGGACCTAACGCACCAATTGGACAGATTTTGGAACGATATTTTGATTAAGATTACAGTCTTCATTGAAATTATAGATATTTAAATGAATATCTTTGTAATTTAGACTTATTTTGCCCAAATTGTAGCACCAGGTCGCTGTTCTCCTATGGACAATGTTGTCTAGATTTATTTGGCACGATATTACTGAAGATGACTGTGGTGTCACCGCCAGACACCGCACTTGCTAGGTGGTAGCTTAAATCGGCCGCGGTCCATTTAGTACATGTCGGACCCGCGTATCGCCACTGTGTGATCGCAGACCTAGCGCCACCACAAGGCAGGTCTCGAGATACGGACGAGCACTCGCCCCAGTTGTACGACGACATTGCTAGCGACAATACGGACGAAGCCTTCCTCTCAATTGCCGAGAGACAGTTAGAATAGCCTTCTGCTAAGTCCATGGCTACGACCTAGCAAGGCGCCATTAGCCTTACCTAGTTTGAGAGTTATCGTATAAATGTCTCAAGAAGAACGATGTATACAACCATTATTAAAAGTTAAGTATAAAGCAGCTACGTACTTTTCTTGGTACCATTCAATAGTTATCCTGTTCCAGAATTCACGCCCGTCTGCGTTAGATAGCGTGCCTATCGGCCCCCTCAAAATAACACTGTGTCGGCACTTCTGTCGACACATCAATGACATCTACCAGTCCATCAGTGCCAAGCCGAATAATTGCTTGTACGGGTTGTTCAAAAAGTCTCTTCGCAGTGCCGTATGACTGTTAGCCGCGCGTGCCGTATGATTGTTCGCCTGCCTGGGTTACTTTCCTTCAAGTAGACTAACATTCCACTGTTCCGTTTATTCCAGCTAGCGTCAGCAGTATCGTTGGTGTGTCTCGTTACGTGTTGACGTGAACGTTCAAGTTTAGTTACTTTGTTCGTTTGTTTCATTTTTGTCACAATTAAAATGCTAACCATTGAAGAACATATGTTTTTAGTTCAACACGTGTTCAAAGCTAGCGTTAAATATACAGTTTCAGTTAGTCAAACATTTAATTCAGTTTTCTCGGAGACAACACTCCCACATCGCGATACTGTGCGAGATTTGATTAACAAATTTCGAAGTACGGGTTCAGTGACAGATGCACCGAGAAGTGGTCATGCTAGCGTTTTTCTGGGGATAAACTATTCCATATTTCCGATAAAACGCCCATGAGTCCGAACAAGTCAGTAAAAAAACTCGCCCAGGAAATCGATGTTAGTGTCGGAACAGCCCACACAACTGTAAGGATAAAATTAGAACTTTTCCATACAGAGTGACAGTCGTGCAAGAACTGAAAAATACTGATCATGGCAAGAGACTGCATTATTGTCAATGGTTCAAAAATTTCGTTCAACAAAATGGAAGGGATACTCGTAATGAAATGTTTTTCACTGATGAGGCGTGGTTCCATTTATCCGGGTACATGAACTCGCAAAATTCTCGTATGTGGAGTACTGCAAATCCATTGCGTATTCATGAGGAACCACTTCATTCTGTGAAAATAGGAGATTGGATTGCAGTTTTTAGACGTCGGATTGTGAGTCCCAAATTTTTCAACGAAGCAATAAACGGACGAAGATACTGCAGTGGTATTCTGTACCCATTCATAGGAGAACTTGTGTAAAGTGAAGTACCGAAGGGTTATTTTCAACAAGATGGGGCAACCGCGCATACAGCTCGCGTTTCAATGCTACTGCTTGCTGATGTTTTTGGTGATCGCATAATTTCACAGGGAATTTCGCCTCTACGATCGCCTGACCTAACACCACCTGACTTATCCTTCTGGGGCGCAGCGAAAGCAACTGTCCATAAATACTGTTCAAAATCCATCGATGAACTGAAAACTGCAATATCCACTTTCACTGCTTCTGTTACAGAAGAAATGTTACAGCTTGTTTGGAAACATGATTAGACGAATACAACTGTATATTCAACAACAGGGGGGACACTTTCAGAATTTAATGGTTCAAAATGGTTCAAATGGCTCTGAGCACCATGGGACTTAACTTCTGAGGTCATCAGTCCCCGAGAACGTAGAACTACTTAAACCTAACTAACCTAAGGAAATCACATACATCCATGCCCGAGGCAGGATTCGAACCTGGGACCGTAGCGGTCACGCGGTTCCAGACTGTAGCGCCTAGAACCGCCCGGCCACCCCGGCCAGCTCAGAATTTAATGTGAAAATTTGTAAGTAAAAATGAATATTCAATAAATTAATAACTTGTATTTCACTGAGTTTCATTTCGGTATATTCGCTGTGGCATACGGCACGCGCAGCTAACAGTCATACGGCACTGCGGAGAGACTTTTTGAACACCCCGTATAAGGGCCACAGGTGGCTCAACGCTCAATTTGAGAAGCTGTTTCTCTCGAAAAAAATCATTCAGTTTTTTCTAAATCATTTGTTTTTGTGTTCATGTACATTACATGTACCGATTTCCATCCCCTTCGGATAATTCCTTCGTGGTGCGTCTTTTTTTGTGTCTTAGGTGTATATTATGAAAAAGATGGGTTGACTGCGTACATTTACATACAGCTTTCAGTATATCCTAATATATACACTATAGCTACAACATGCGATATTCGGAGTTCAAACAGTTTAATGTTTTTAGACATTCACTATCTGAACAATTATGATGGAATTTGATTATAAACAAACGCGAACAAACTAAATTATACAAATTTCTATCAAAAAATATACATCATACTTGAACTCAAGGTAACGAGAGCATCTTTTCCTGGCGATTTCCAGTTTAATCTATTCATACAGAAAGAAGTATTTCCGTTTGAGTATGTGAATTCACATCGGCTTGTTGTCAAGTACATATTGAACAATATAAAAAATAGTGACAAAAATGAAGAAGCACAAAATTATATTTTGTAGGTAATATCAAGCTATGATCTTACCTGAAGTAGAAGGTCGTCATGGGCACATAATGTACAGCGGTCGTCATATATATCATATGCACAGTGACGCAAAAAAATTGCAGCATTAGGAAGGAGCCGTGTGATACAAACGAAATTTGGTAGGCGTGTTTCTACGAGGTGCATTCAAGTTCTAAGGCCTCCGATTTTTTTTCTAATTAACTGCTCACCCGAAATCGATGAAACTGGCGTTACTTCTCGACGTAATCGCCCTGCAGACGTACACATTTTTCACAACGCTGACGCCATGATTCCATGGCAGCGGCGAAGGCTTCTTTAGGAGTCTGTTTTGACCACTGGAAAATCGCTGAGGCAATAGCAGCATGGCTGGTGAATGTGCGGCCACGGAGAGTGTCTTTCATTGTTGGAAAAAGCCAAAAGTCACTAGGAGCCAGGTCAGGTGAGTAGGGAGCATGAGGAATCACTTCAAAGTTGTTATCACGAAGAAACTGTTGCGTAACGTTAGCTCGATGTGCGGGTGCGTTGTCTTGGGGAAACAGCACACGCGCAGACCTTCCCGGACGTTTTTGTTGCAGTGCAGGAAGGAATTTGTTCTTCAAAACATTTTCGTAGGATGCACCTGTTACCGTAGTGCCCTTTAGAACGCAATGGGTAAGGATTGCGCCCTCGCTGTCCCAGAACATGGACACCATCATTTTTTCAACACTGGCGGTTACCCGAAATTTATTTGGTGGCGGTGAATCTGTGTGCTTCCATTGAGCTGACTGTCGCTTTGTTTCTGGATTGAAAAATGGCATCCACGTCTCATCCATTGTCACAACCGACGAAAAGAAAGTCCCATTCATGCTGTCGTTGCGCATCAACATTGCTTGGCAACATGCCACACACGCAGCCATGTGGTCGCCCGTCAGCATTCATGGCACCCACCTGGATGACACTTTTCGCATTTTCAGGTCATCATGCAGGATTGTGTGCACAGAACCCACAGGAATGCCAACTCTGGAGGCGATCTGTTCAACAGTCATTTGGCGATCCCCCAAAACAATTCTCTCCACTTTCTCGATCATGTTGTCAGACCGGCTTGTGCGAGCTCGAGGTTGTTTCGGTTTGTTGTCACACGATGTTCTGCCTTCATTAAACTGTCGCACCCACGAATGCACTTTCGACACACCACATGTCTCCTTCAACTGTCGATGAATTTCAATTGGTTTCACACCACGCAAATTCAGAAAACGAATGATTGCACGCTGTTCAAGTAAGGAAAACGTCGCCATTTTAAGTATTTAAAACAGTTCTCATTCTCGCCGCTGGCGGTAAAATTCCATCTGCCGTACGGTGCTGCCATCTCTGGGACGTATTGACAATGAACGCGGCCTCATTTTAAAACGATGCGCATGTTTCTATCTCTTTCCAGTCCGGAGAAAAAAAATCGGAGGCCTTAAAACTTGAATGCACCTCGTACATCTGAAAGGTAATGTCTATTCAAATTGTACTCCAGTCGCATAATAGCGGTGCTAGCAGCGCCACTATTAGGATGCAAATCAGGTTTGTTTTAAATTCATGGTGTAGCTGTCGTGAGAGTTAGTTATCTTTGAGATTGGACGTGGTGAGGTGATGTTAGTCAAGAACGCCTTTAAGGCGACAAAGAAGCCATCATCATTACTTCACTGAATTTGAGCGAAGTTACGTAATAGGGCTACGAGAAGCTGGATGTTCCTTCTGCAATACTGGAGAAATATTTAGCAGGAATGTAGCCATTGTACATGATTGCTGGCAGCGATGGTCAAGAGAATTTATGGTCGCAAGAAAACCGGGCTGTGGAAGGCCACATGGCGCTACTGAGAGGGTAGACTATAATGGTCGACATATGGCTATAGCTCATCGTACTGCATCTGCAGCATCAATCTGAGCAGACAATGACACAACGAACTGTTACAAATCAGTTACTTCAAGGACAGGTACGAGCCAGACGCCCTGTGACGTGCATTCCACTCATCACAAACCATCGCCATTTGCGACTTCAGTGGTGTCAACGGAGAACTCATTGGAGGGCAGCGAGCCGTGCACGGCTCGTGTTCATCCCTTTATTGTTTGTCATCTTCTCTTACGGTACTGCCGCCTCGATTTCTTATTCCATTTACTGGCGCCCCTAACTTACCGTCTTACCTTCCCGTGAATGGCAGCAGCAGCAGCAGCGCTTATCGATAAGTGCACTGTCGTACCGTCTCTGGAGCGATCGATAGTATTTCTGGGTCGTCGTGTGTTTGGGAGACAGTCGCCACGCAGCAGCACAGAAGTTCAGTCGGGCACGGAGCAGCCGTAGAGACGCAGCAGTCGGGGACGGAGAGCCAGTGAGGTGCAAACAGCCAGTGCTCCACGACCGCTGGCGACACACATGATCTGTCCGACGGAAGGAGATTGGAGCAGGACGACCGCTGGTTGGTCGTTCGGTCAGTCGTCTCATCGGGCGAGGTGTATTGGGTCTTTTGACCGTTTCTGGGCCTTGTCAGTTGGTTATCTTGCCGGACGTGGGTCGGTTTATTCCTTGTGCAGAGATGTCGTGGCCAAAGGGCAAGAGTTACCTCTGCATGGTTGGGTCTCAGCCAGTGTGCGGGGTCGCCGTATCTCCGAATTCCGAACGGCCATCGAGCTGCAGTCAGTTGAAACGTCCCCTTTGAACAATTATACATGACTGTGCTTAAACTGACACACAATATTTTTAGCGAACCGCAATCTGACTTTCAAAAATCCGTACAAAAGAATGGTCCTGACTAACATTAACCTATACGTTTCACAAATCACTTACTTCACAAAAATCTTCGTTACTGGAACAACTGCAATACAGCGAGCGCCACTACTGCCAGCTAAATAAAAGATTCAAACCACTGAAGGCACTAACTACTGATAAGCACAGTTAGCAAAAAAAAGATTTTGATAGAGAACAAACAATGTATTTACCTTAATATTGTTCAAAAGTCATATTATATATATCAGTTCATGACATCCAGTCTTACAAATTTGCTCTTTCTTAATGAGACACGTCCAGATCATCCGCTCTCAAAATTCCGCCATCTCTCTCCCCACATCCACCACTGCTGGCGGCTCACCTCCAACTGCGGAATGCTACGCGCTGTTAACAGCCAACCGCCCAACACTACAATAGCGAACAACAATGCAAACCAGCCTGAGACTGCACACAGCACAGTCAGGGCCAGCCCTGTTGGCGGCTCACCTCCAACTGCGCAACGCTACGCGCTGTTAACAGCCAACCGCCCAACACTACAATAGCGAACAACAATGCAAACCAGCCTGAGACTGCACACAGCACAGTCAGGGCCTGCCCTGCTAGCGGCTCACCTCCAACTGCGCAACGCTACGCGCTGTTAACAGCCAACCGCCCAACTCTACAATAGCGAACAACAATGCAAACCAGCCTCAGACTGCACACAGCACAGTCAGTGATTTTCATATAGAGCGCTACGTGGCGTTAACAATTAAAAAACCTAAACAGCCTACTTACACAGTTTCGGACAGCCAACATTCATCCGACCGTTGCCGACACACGTAACTACAGTGAGAACGACCTGGGTTGGTCGTTCGGTCGGTCATCTCATCGGACGGCGTGTATTTGGTCACCGACCGCTTGTGGAAACTCTCTGTGTGTCGAATTGGTTCGTCCTTATTGTTCCTCAGTGATTGCTTTTACTATTGTTCTTGTGAAACTGTGTTTTACGTGGAACCCTGTGTAGCTTCTGTGATTTCCAGTGAGAAGATCAATGCTGTGCCGGCCGGGGTGGCCGAGCGTTTGTAGGCGCTGCAGTCTGGAACCGCGTGACCGCTGCGGCCGTCGGTTCGAATCCTGCCTCGGGCATGGATGTGTGTGATGTCCTTAGGTTAGTTAGGTTTAAGTAGTTCTAAGTTCTAGGGGACTGATGACCTCAGAAGTTAAGTCCCACAATGCTCAGAGCCATTTTAACCATGTGAGATCAATGCTGTCTGTGTACTGGAGTGGTCAGTCGGTCGGTTAAAATAGAGCAGCGAGTGTGTCGGTTGGAAGGGAATTGATTAGGCTGTTGGTTGGTTCTGCAGCCGTCCCTAGGTCGTGTTGCCACCCGATTATTTAGTGTTACGCTTGGCTGCCTGTGTCACCTAAACTGTGCTTAGAGTTTCCTCCCCAGACCGACCCTTGGAACACTCCTGAGCACCACTGTTCTGTTGTTTGTGATTGTGATTTTCTATTGTCGCAAGTACTGCGCCAGGCCTTCAGCCTAAAATTAATATTGTCTGTTGTATGTTTAGCATATGGCCTTCAGCCGAACTTCATAACAACTTACGATTAGGCTTTCAACCGCGTTTCATTTAAAATTCTTGTTGCTCTGTATTTAAGCCTTCGGCCTCGTTTGCTTCAGAATATGTGGCTTTAATTTGTAAGTCCTTGTCTGTAAGGTTTCTCTTTAACGATTTTGAATTCTTGAAACGGCCTTCAGCCATGTTCTGTAAATTGTTATCTTAAGGTTGTCTTTAATTATTCATGAGTAATTGCTTGGGCTTTCAGCCGACAAGATACTTCAAGTTTTCTTAAGATGTTTTTCGTTGTACTGTGTAAAGGCTTATCTTTAAAGTCTCTCTCTTATTATGTAAAGAAATTTTTTTTAATTGGGCTTTCATCAGAAGAATTAACTTGAATTTTCCTTAATTTGTAAATGCTTGGCTTATAAAGAATTTCCTTAGCTGATCTGAAATATTATTTCGGTCTTTAGCCGAGAAGATATTGTAATTTAACTTTAGTAAGGCCTTCAGCCGTTACTCTAAATCCTGGTGTTTTAAAAGCAATCATTTAAATTTATTCTGGAGAAGTTACTTGGGTCCTCAGCCGTGAATTGATCTTTGTTGCTTTAAAGAGAAGACTGTGCTTTGTGTTTTAGAGGAATAAAGTTGTGTGTTCTTGTATATCTAACAGTAACTGATCTTGGCCCCTTTCCACAACCTGATCCGCTCCGTCCTGTGTAACCAGATTTCAGGCAAGGTGGAGGTCCGTTGTGTTTTCTGATGAAAGCTGGTTTTGCCTCGGTGCCAGTGATGGCTCTGTGTTTGATAGAAGGAGGCCAATGAGGGCCTGCAACGACCCTGGACACACTGGACCTACACTTCAAGTTATGGTCTGGGCTGCGATTTTGAACGACAGCAGGAGCACTCTCGAGATTATCCCACGAGCCCTAAGTGCAAGTTAGATTCGACCTGTTGTGCTGCCATTCACGAACAGCATTCCGGGTAGTGTTTTCCAATAAGACAACGCTCGCCCATATATCGCCGTTGTAACCCAACATGCTCCACAGAATGTTGACATGTTGCATTGGTCTACTCATTCACCAGGTGTCTCCAAACGAGCACATATGGGACAATATCAGGCGACTACTCAAGCATCACCCACAAGCAGCACTAGCCCTCCCTGTAACGACCGAGCAAGTGCAACATGCGTGGAACTCCATCCCATAAGTCGACACCAGGCACCTGTACAACATAATTCATGCACATTTTCATGCTTGTATTCATCATTCTGGCCGTTACGTCCGTTATTAATATACCAGTATTTCACATTTGCATTGGCTTATCTCGCGCTTCCATTAATCTGTGGTGTTACAATGTTAATCAATATGTTACCTGGGCAAATGTATTCCCGAAATTTCATTACTCTACATTAATAATTTTTTGGTGTTACAATTTCTTATGTCATTGTATATCCAGTGCTCGTATTGCCACACGTGTGTTTTAATATAAGGCGATTGACAGTGGTGACAGTTACCTAGCGCCTAAGTAGGGTGCACCAGTCAGAACGCAACCTACAGGAATAAGGAAATACTTGCAATACGGCTTTCAGAGAACTGGTCACTATAAAGCTTCATACACGGAAACACTGTTTGATAAGTGGTGCTACTAACCAACAAATATTTTTATACAGTTGTGGCTCTATAATGACACAAAGAGTTATAACGTAACGAACTTTATAGTACATTTACGTTATCTTGGATGCAATGAAGTATGATCAATTTCTATGAATCTGTAGTAACCGTATGTCGAATATAAACTGTTCGTTAAGTAACACAAAACAAGAACATACTGAAAGAACACGTAATTAGTGTACGGTCACAACTGAAAGCAGTGGAACATTTTAAAATATAAGAAAGTATGTACGGTGCCAATGATAAAATATTGTAACTCCATCATATCAAATAATGAAGCGAATTACTAATGAAACCGGAGGTGGCTTTAATTACAAACTAATAAATAGACGGATAAAACCTAAGTGGTATAATTGAGCCATTAGATACATTAAGGACAGCTGCAAAGATCCAGCTTAATGAATATAGTCATTGTCCCTTATGCCTAGGTATCTACTATAGAATATATCATCAAATAACGGCACATACGATACATATCAAAATACAAGCATTACTTCTCTGTACTTTCTAATATACGAGAGTTGAATGAACAGTAATGCTTCGACCTTCGTTAATTAGGTTTGGATGCGAATATTTTAATAAATCAAACGCAGAAATAATCCTTAGAATTTGATCTTTAATTACCAATATTCAATTTTCCACATAATCACAGGCAATTGGATACATTTCTGCCAACGACGAACAAGATTTCTGAAGCCGTCACGGAAGAAGTCGACACCCTGTTTCCGCGACCACAGTCTCACAGTTCTATGAACGTCTTCATCAGAAGTATAATGATGTTTCCGCAGATCGTCTTTCATTACTGGGAATAGATGGAAGTCAGACGGTGCTAAATTTGGACTGTATGGAGGATGCCGTGCGGTGGTGAGATTCAGTCTCTGAAGTTATGCTGTGGAGTGTGGAGTGTGTGGTTTGACATTATCATGCTGCAGGAAAACATTTCCCTTTTCCTTTCGGACCCTTGTTAGCCGTCGTTTCAGACTTCGCAGCGTTGTGATGTAACGCTCTGAATTTAATGCTGTTCCACGATCAAGGAAATCAACATGGATAACACCATCTGCGTCCCAGAACACTGTGGCCATGATTTTTTCAGCTGAGGGCTGCGTCTTGAATTTCTTTTTCTAGGACGAGTCTTTGTGGCGATGTTCCATAGTACACTCATCAACACAATCACCATAAACTGCTTTCATTCTCTGATGAATCGCCTTTGGCGTGACACCTTCTGCTGTCAAGAATTCAATGACTGCACGTTGCTTAAATCGCATTGACCGACCGTCTGGGCCGGGTTCCATACTTCACACTGTAACAACACAACCGCTCAATACTAAGGCTTCCCGCCAACTGGAGCCGTAGAGAAGAGGCTAGGAAACCAGCCAATACCTGCCGCATACCAATGCTGCCAACTGTTGAAGAGTTAAGAAGGCGGAGGCATTACTTTTCAGTTAGTGAAGTCAATCATATTCGAAAATCAGCATGCAGAAGACGCAGACAAAATATAACCCAAATGAACCAGAAGGTCTAGGTGTTACATAATGACGTATCGAGTACCATACCTAATAATTTTAGTGTTCTTATAAAAGAAGCGAACAGCTGAAGTTACATAATGTTGTAACGTGAAGTATAGGTGCCAACTATAACCAGCGTTATATGTTGTGACTATTAGGCAACGTGGTTAGTTGGTTGATTTGGAGGAGGGGACCATACAACAACGCCATCGGTCTCATCGCATTAGGGAAGGATGGAGAAGGAAATCGGCTGTGTCCTTTCAAGGGAACCATTCCGACATTTGCCCGAAGGTATTTAGGCAATATGAGCACTGAAGATATATGTGATACACGGCTAATGTTGTAAATTACGTTGCTATGACGATCTATTTTAGGTAGCACGACCTACCAAGTATACTTTTGTACGTCTGCTTTTTTTCGCTATCTGTTATATTTTCGGTATGTATTTGACAACAAGAGCGATTCGTCTTAAATTATGACTATGTGTAATGCCTGTTGGGTGACATACACTGAATTAAATAATAATTTTTTGCTATTTTTCATATAATGGAAGTTTAAATATTAAATGTATTTTGCTGTTGTTCATATCTCATACGAAATTTTCTGTATCTTAGATCCGAAGCTGGCTCGTCAATGAGCTGAAACTAGTTATCAATAAAGGAATTTTTTTTGGTCTTGATTTAGGGCTCTTATCCACATATTTTAACGTGCAGATCGCCTGTTTCCCTGTTTCACAAAGTCAAATAACAACGTTAATTGACGGTATTATTACACATCAATTTAATGTTACACTGTGATTGGCCGGAAAGGAGAGGGAGCCAGGTACAAAACATGACTAAATAGTCCCGTCATGTTTTGTACCTGGCTGAATCTATTTATTCATTTATTTATTCATTGAAACTGCCTTCTGATTGATTGCCTCATTTTAATAGTTGCTCTGTTTGGTTGCTCCAACAAAGCAGAGCGAACTATTAAAATGAGGCAATCAGTCAGAAGGCAGTTTCAATGAATAAATAAATTAAGTAAAGGAGGAGGGCGGTAATGTCCATGTTGGCTTTTATTTTACTTAATTTATCGCTTATTTCCCACCAGTGCTATCTTGCATTTTTTAGTTCCTAGCCAGCGTCGTCTTGAATTTTGAATTATCCTCCCGTCTTGATGTCGTCATTGATCCTGTGCGTAGACAGGACCCTGCTTTTGCGCGTTGACAACTTGATGGGCAAAGGTCAAAGTGGTCCGTAACATACATAAGTAATACTACCGAGAAAATTATGGGTATAAACCAGTTCAATCCGGTGTAGCGTGTGTCTGCATTGCTCTTTTTCCAATCTAATGGTCGGATCAGAGAGTGTTTTGAATGCAGGTCGATCTCTGTGGGTCACTCATTACTACTGTAAAAGGATTGACGTTAACTGAGTCTTGCGAGCCGCAGAGATTGGCAACACTTATTTAACCTGATTTAACATTGTAGCAGTCCAGAGAATTAATTGACAACCGCCAGTGTGGGTTTGAAAAGAGGCAAATACGTGATCTCGAACATTCACAACCGCACGTAAATATGCTCGGGATATATGGCTCTGAGCACTATGGGACTTAACTTCTGAGGTCATCAGTCCCCTAGAACTTAGAACTACTTAAACCTAACTAACCTAAGGAGATCACACACAACCATGCCCGAGGCAGCATTCGAACCTGCGACCGTAGCGGTCGCGCGGTTCCAGACTGTAGCGCCTAGAACCGCTCGGCCACACCGGCCGGCGCTTGGGATATAAATCGTTCATCCCCATCAATGTGGTATGAGCCATTCGCATGCAAAACTGCGCGTCTTACCACGAGACACATTTGGATGATCACCTATTCAAGGTCTAAGAGAGGAACTGTTGTAACACGAAGAAACAAAATATCGACATAATAGGACAAAAACACACATATATCAATGTTTTGAAAAAAAATGGTTCAAATGGCTCTGAGCACTATGGGACTTAACATCTGAGGTCATCAGTCCCCTAGACTTAGAACTACTTAAATCTAACTAACCTAATGACATCACATACATCCATACCTAAGGCAGGATTCGAACCTGCGACCGTAGCAGCAGTGTGGTTCCGGACTGAAGCGTCTAGAACCGCACGGCCACAATGGGACGGCAATATTTTGAATTATTGCGCTGTTTCCCTCTGCTTATAACAAGTTTGCTATCTGAACAATGAACCTTTCGTACTGTTCTCATATCTTAACACAGATATTCAGCCTTCATTGTTTAGGCATGTGAGTTCAATGAGCTGGCCAAAGAAAAGTGGATGAGAACAACATGCACATCTGGCTAAAGCTACTGTTACAAATGTTGGCAAAACGCAGGTTGGGATGCTAACATTCGAGTATCATCGTCTGAAAAGTTTATAGTGTGGCGTTTGAGCATCTTGAAAGCAGACGTGATGTTGAATGTGAAAAAGTGTCTTACGACAGATGTGCTTGTTCTGTTCCACGTTGCTTTGACCACACCTGCACTTTGAAGGCCGAACAGGTGCGTAATATTACCAGTACAGTAGCGTGATTATTTTGAACAGAGATCAATATAGCAGCAAGTCACGCCATTGAAATTTGTGTGTTGTTGGCCGTATTATGTCGGTATATTGTTCCTTTACGTTATTAAAGTTCTCCTCTTAAAAGGAGATCGCACCTACTCGTCATTACCGATTTCGATCAGATTTGTAGCAAATGCTGGGCTTAGCCAGGAATGAAAATAGCAGAAGTGGGCGATCGAGATGGCCAAACGTTTAGACTCGGGCGAGGCATGTCATTAATGTTGGAGTACTTCCTGGCAGCGGTTAGCGCCAGGTAAGAATACGGAACGATAATGCGAGAGTCGTACGGACGAGTTCCTACAGGAAAACTCTTATTTTCAGTTTTTACGTTACTTCCACTGCAAATAAGCCTACATCATGGTCAATATATTTCATTTATTAATATTATGGTTAAAGTCATATAAATAAAGGCAAAGGAATATCTGCGATTGCAAATAAATTTCCGCGATGGGTGTACACGAGAACTTCATATAAAATTAGATATTCTTTTTATAGTTGATGATTTACATATTATGGGGTGAAATTCGTCGTGAAAACTGGGGAAACATAGGTTCTCCCGCAAACTTGTACATGCAACAAACTCCCCATTTTTGCAATTACATAGTTTCTGTAAAGTTACTATAAAAAAAGAAAAACTTGGTTTACCTTCATAAAAGCTATTCTTCCTTCTATCCGTAACGCGTAATTTCGCCAAATAATGACGAGGGCAGTTCAAAAATGGTTCAAATGGCTTTAAGCACTATGGGACTTAACATCTGAGGTCATCAGTCCTCTAGACGTAGAACTACTTAAACCTAACTAACCTAAGGACATCACACACATCCATGCTCGAGGTAGGATTCGAACCTGCGACCGTAGCAGCAGCGCGGTTCCGGACTGAAGCGCCTAGAACCTCTCGGCCACAACGGCCGACTCGAGAGCAGTTAATCATAAGAATAGAATGTAAAAATGGTTCAAATGGCTTTGAGCACTATGGGACTTAACAGCTGTGGTCATCAGTCCCCTAGACATAGAACTACTTAAACCTAACTAACCTAAGGACATCACACACATCCATGCCCGAGGCAGGATTCGAACCTGCGACCGTAGCAGTCGCGCGGTTCCGGACTGCGCGCCTAGAACCGCGAGACCACCGCGGCCGGCAAATAGAATGTATTTCGATGCAGTCTTATAGGGATGAGATTTATTTTTCTCTGTCGATCAGATATCAGTTTTGAAAGTTTTTGATGAAATTCCTTAACGGACGATAAAAAAGAAACAGTTTACGTACAAGGACTCCACCTTACGACCCTCGCCTTATATGCTTTTTTCGCGGCGCCAACCGCTGCCTAGGAACTACGCTAATATAATGGGCTGATGCTTCTCCCTACCCGCACCAAATGCTTGGCCGTCAGGAACTCCCATTTGTGTCACTTTCATTTCTGACCAAGCCCTGCAAATGACATAAATTTGGTCGAAATCGGTGATGAAGTGCCCTCGTTAGATCATGAATCCAAATTTTTTTAGTGATGATAATGAGCGTGGCCGGGAGACCCCTCGCGGGGCGGTTCGGCCGCCGCTGCACAAGTTCTTTAACGGCTCTACGGCGATTTGTGAGTGAATAAGGATGAAATAAGATGAATATCAACAAAAGCAAAATGAGGATAATGGAATGTAGTCGAATTAAGTCGGGTGATGTTGAGGGTATTAGATTAGGAAATGAGACACTTAAAGTAGTAACGGAGTTTTGCTATTTGGGGAACAAAATAACTGATGATGGTCGAAGTAGAGAGGATATAAAATGTAGACTGGCAATGGCAAGGAAATCGTTTGTGAAGAAGAGAAATTTGTTAACATCGAGTATAGATTTAAGTATCAGTAGGTCGTTTCTGAAAGTATTTGTATGGAAGCGAAATATGGACGGTAAATAGTTTGGACAAGAAGAGAGTAGAAGCTTTCGAAATGTGGTGCTACAGAAGAATGCTGAAGATTAGATGGGTAGATCATATAACTAATGAGGAAGTATTGAATAGGATTGGGGAGAAGAGAAGTTTGTGGCACAACTTGACCAGAAGAAGGGGATCACTAATTTAGTATTGGAGGGCAGCGTTGAGGGTAAAAATCGTAGGGGGAGACCAAGAGATGAATACACTAAGCAAATTCAGAAGGATGTAGGTTGCAGTAGGTACTGGGAGATGAAGAAGCTTGCACAGGATAGAGTAGCATAAAGAGCTGCATCAAACCAGTCTCAGGACTGAAGACCACAACAACGACAACAAGGATCAAATGATGATGAAAGACACACAACACCCAATCATCTCGAGGCAGAGAAAATCTCTGACCCCGCCGGGAATCGAACCTGTGACCCCATGCGCAGGAAGCGAGAACGCTACCGCAAGACCACGAGCCGCGGATTTTTTAGTGATAAGAAGCAGTTTTGCATGCGAACGGCTCATACCACAATTTTTGGGATGAACGATTTACATTCTTAGCACATTTTAGTGCTATTTTGATCGTTCGAGGCTGCGCACTTCCCCAGCAAATAAATAAATGGAGCAATATGTATTGTGATGCGTCTCAGGCGCCGGGCATCGCAGCGAAGGTTGCGTAGATTATGGCCGCGAATGCGAGTGGTACATCGCGCGACAGAACGGCAGCTCTGACAACGGAGGGATCGTACCTTTCAACGTAATGAAAAAGCATCTATTCATCTTGAGTTGAAATTTATGTTATTCTGGGGGACGGGCGCGACGAATCCGTACTGGCCCACCTCATAAAAACGTCCGAGTTGTCACGCTTCACGCTGTCGGCTGGGTCGGTGCCGCCGCTCCTGGGAGCTCTTGAATCTGTTGCGCAACTCGTTTAAACGCCAACGATGTTTTCTCTCCGGCCGGCCCATTTCCCCGGCGTCTCGAGTGGGTGTCGACGGAGCGCCTCTCGGGACAATTACCCCCGTGAATAACACGCCGGAGTCTGCGTCGGAACTGGGCCACGGCGGGCGACGCGTGCGGCGACAAGCCATAAATCCGGCGCTGGATGTTGCTGTTACTGCTTCCGGCGAGGCGTCGCGACGCGGCACGACGCGGTGCAGCTGATTAAAATAATCACGGCGGGGCCGACTTTTATCGCTCTCACGTTACACGCGGCGGGCCGCTGAAATAGATCGCCTGACGTCACGGGCCAGCCGAGTGTCGAGCTGGCGCGCTGCCTCATCGCTTCCTTCCGCCGCGGCCGGCCACCGTCCAACTACAGTACACTGCCCGGTCAAAACTATCCGGACACCTAGTACCGGTTGGAGTTGGAGCTCGGCGTTACATGGCAAGGTAAGAAGCTAAAGCACTGTCCAACACCTAAATACCTTGGAGTTGTACTGGACAGAACGCTTTCCTTCAAGCAGCATTGCCAAAACACCAAGGCTAAAGTCTGCTCCAGGAATAACATCATCCGCAGGCTGACAAACTATGAATGGGGAGCTCAACCATCAGTGCCGAGAACATCAGCACTTGCTCTGTGTGTTTCTGCAGCAGACTATGCAGCGCCAGTATGGGAAGCATCTGCATATGCTAAGTGTAAATGAGACAATGCGAATTGTTACAGGCTGTCTCAAACCCACACCAACGGGTAATTTGTACCTACTTGCTGGAATTGCCCCATCCAAGATCAGAAGGCAGGTGGCAGCAGACGCTGAGAGAACAAAGAAAGAAACAGATTCTCGACACCCACTGAATGGGCACGTCATTCAGGCTCGGAGGCTTAAGTCTAGAAATAGCTTTATTGTAAGAACCAAGATCCTTGACGGTTCACAGTAGATAATAGAGTCCGTAAATGGGAGAATGAACAAACTCCACTACAGATAATACCAAAAGAGCAACTGGCACCTGGAAACAAACTTCCTTATACAATGTGGAGAACACTAAATAGGCTGAGGGCTGGTGTACCCGGATGCAAAACTAATCTGTGCAAGTTGGGACTGCTGACTAACGATGACGACGTTCTTTGCGGATGCGGAGAGGTACAAGACGAGGCACATCTGCTCATGTGCCGACTACTGCCGGAGCCCTGCAGTTTTAGTGACCTCCTACAAGCCAACGGCAAAGCCGTAGCGGTGGCTAACTATTGGAAAAATAAAATTTGATCTGGACACGGAAAAGTAAGTACCTAGTACCGGCCATCAATAAGCGGTATCTCCACCCTTTGCCTTTATGACGTTTTGAATTCTCTTATGGACACTTTCAGGCAGGTGTCTGAATGTCTGTGGAGGAATGGCAGCATATTATTCCGCAAGAGCCAAAACCAGACAAGGTTCATCACTCCCCTTGCGTTAGCATGACCCGTCACAGAGCTTATTCGTGATGGATCGTCTGAACTCAGCGAGGTTGCTGGTGGAGAGATGCACATCCGTCGTATCTCGCTGTAGATACCTAAAATACACTGACTTGTGTCTTTCTACATCTACATCTACATTTATACTCCGTAAGCCACCCAACGGTGTGTGGCGCAGAGCACTTTACGTGCCACTGTCATTTCCTCCCTTTCCTGTTCCAGTCGCGTATGGTTCGAGGGAAGAACGACTGCCGCAAAGCCTCAGTGCGCGCTCGAATCTCTCTAATTTTACATTCGTGATTTTCTCGGGAGGTGTAAGGAGGGGGAAGCAATATATTCGATACCTTATCTAGAAACGCACCCTCTCGAAACCTGGACAGCAAGCTACACCGCGATGCAGAGCGCCTCTCTTGCAGAGTCTGCCACTTGAGTTTGCTAAACATCTCCGTAACGCTATCACGCTTACCAAATAACCCTGTGACGAAACGCGCCACTCTTCTTTGGATCTTCTCTATCTCCTCTGCTAACCCGACCTGGTACGGATCCCACACTGATGAGCAATACTCAAGTACAGGTCGAATGAGTGTTTTGTAAGCCACCTCCTTTGTTGATGGACTACATTTCCTAAGGACTCTCCCAATGAATCTCAACCTGGCACCCGCCTTACCAACAATTAATTTTATATGATCATTCCACTTCAAATCGTTCCGCACGCACACTGCCAGATATTTTACAGAAGTAACTGCTACCAGTGTTTGTTCCGCTATCATATAATCATACAATAAAGGATCCTTCTTTCTATGTATTCGCAATACATTACATTTGTCTACGTTAAGGGTCAGTTGCCACTCCCTGCACCAAGTGCCTATCCGCTGCAGATCTTCCTGCATTTCGCCGCTGTTTTCTAATGCTGCAATTTCTCTGTATACTACAGCATCATCCGCGAAAAGCCGCATGGAACTTCCGACACTATCTACTAGGTCATTTATATATATTGTGAAAAGCAATGGTCTCATAACACTCCACTGTAGCATACCAGAGGTTACTTTAACGTCTGTAGACGTCTCTCCATTGGGAACAACATGCTGTGTTCTGTTTGCTAAAAACTCTACAATCTAGCCACTCAGCTGGTCTGAAATTCCGTAGGCTCTTACTTTGTTTATCAGGCAACAGTGCGGAACAGTATCGAACGCCTGCCGGAAGTCAAGGAAAATGGCATCTACCTGGGAGCCTGTATCTAATATTTTCTGGGTCTCATGAACAAATAAAGCGAGTTGGGTCTCACACGATCGCTGTTTCCGGAATCCAGGTTGATTCCTACAGAGTAGATTCTGGGTTTCCAGAAATGACATGATACGCGAGCAAAAAATATTTTCTAAAATTCTACAACAGATCGATGTCAGAGATATAGGTCTATAGTTTTGCGCATCTGCTCGATGACCCTTCTTGAAAACTGAAACTACCTCTGCTCTTTTCCAATCATTTGGAACCTTCCGTTCCTTTAGAGACTTGGGGTGCACGGCTGTTAGAAGGGGGGCAAGTTCTTTCGTGTACTCTGTGTAGAATCGAATTGGTATCCCGTCAGGTCCAGTGTACTTTCCTCTGCTGAGTGATTTCAGTTGCTTTTCTATTCTTTGGACACTTATTTCGATGTCAGCCATTTTTTCGTTCGTGCGCGGATTTAGAGAAGGAACTGCAGTGCGGTCTTCCTCTGTGAAACGGCTTTGGAAAAAGGTGTTTAGTATTTTAGCTTTACGCGTATCATCCTCTGTTTCAATGCCATTATCATCCCAGAGTGTCGGGATATGCTGTTTCGATCCACTTACTGATTTAACGTAAGACCAGAACTTCTTAGGATTATCTGTCAAGTCGGTACATAGAATTTTACTTTTGAATTCACTGAACGCTTCACGCATGATGTTCCCTCTGCACAGTAGAAGCTCTCGTCGTGGATTCGCCGGACTCGAGATCTGGTTGTAAGCGTGTAGAATGATATGAAGTGTGACAGGAGTTAACAGTCGAATAATAGCGCGCACATTTTTTGAAGGGATGTCGTTTTTAATTTGGTTACTTCCTTGGTGATGGTTTACAAACACGTTCACACAATCACTTATCATCCATCTGCACGTTTGCATATTACACCGGACTTACACTAGCGTGGCGCGCCGAAAGAATGACAGTTGCATTTAACAAACACCAGTGCCACGATTTAACTGACAAGGTGTATTCTACCGTGATCTACGCCCGACACGCAACCGCTCATCTTTGTCGTCGCTTGCCGACTGCTACTTCGTTACCTTGACAGGAAAGTTCCTCCTTGTCGTTTGGGCCAATCAGAGCACTCCGTTTTGTTGCCTATATAGGGTGTTTGGGGAGGAAAGGTCAATATTTTAAATAGTGATACTATAAGTAATTCTGAAGAAAAATGTTATATGAACATAGGTCCGCAAATGCTTCGTTAGGGAGGTATGGGTATCAAAAATGGTACAAATGGTTCTGAGCACTATGGGACTTAAGAACTGAGGTCATCAGCCCCCTATAACTTAGAACTACTTAAACCTAACTAACTTAAGGACATCACACACATCCATACCCGAGGCAGGATTCGAACATGCGACCGAAGCAGTCGCGCGGTTCCGGACTGAAGTGCCTAGAACCACTCGGCCACCCCAGCCTGCTATGGGTATCGAAAGGAACTTCAATTCTGCAAAACTGACGTGCACAACGTGAACGTATACGCAATACAACTGGACCACAACTTGATTTTCTTGCAAACAACGCACGGGTACATGCCATGTTCGCGCTATGCAACCTACCACGTATTATAGTCATGTGACGTACGTAGTACAATCACCCGTTGTTTGCGCGGTTGTGCCGCGTAAGCCGCGTTGTGTAGTGTACCGGATCGGTTAGCTGTGTAGTGTATGGTGTTAACTGTGTTCGTACAAGCGCTGCTAACAATGCCAAACGTCTACAGTAATGAGGAATACGCAGATATGGTGTATGTTTATGGGTTCTGCGACGGTACTGCTACCACTGCAAGAGAAGAATACCACAGGTGCTTTTCGACTCGACGATTACCTGATCGTAGGGTGTTTTACAAAGTATTTACCACTTTGCATGCAACAGCCTCTCTTCCGAGTAGACATTTCTCGTCCGAGCGTACACGCCAACAAACTTTGCAAGAACACGAAGAAATTATATCAAGTGTTGAGTGAAGTCCCGGTACGAGCATACGAAGAATGTCCCTGCGCATGAATGTCCCACAGACACGGGTATGGGATACATTACATGCAGAAAACCTGTATCTATTTCACTTACAGCGTGTCCAAAATCTCCACGTTGGTTACGACGTCCAACGACTTCAATTCCGTCACTGGGTAATTGAGAGTATTCATTTGCTTCCATACATACTATTCTCTGGTTAAGCCCAGTTTTCACGACACGCAATAAAGAGCACACTCAATAATCATCGATGGTCTCGGAAAAATACACAGGCTTCAGTGGACAGCAATTTCCAAGTTCGTTTTGCCATACAGTCCAGTCAAATAGTAGATATACCTTGCAAAAGGTGGGGTAGAAGAGTTTATTTTTTCAACTCGTTCATATGGTTGGACAGATTAGAAAACCGAGTTTTGCCAACAAAATTTCGCTTGGGAAAACTTTCTGCAGTCAAAAAACTTCAAAAATTTCGGATTTTTTTCAGTTTTTTCAAAATATCACAGTTTCATTTGCTCCTATCGCTTTAACGTCTATTTTCTGTTTTAAAGAGCACAAAATTCTCTACAAATTTGATTCTTGCCATTTTTTTCTACTCCCAATATCTAAGGCGCTACAGCGCCTCAAAAAATACCAATTTTTCAAATTTTGAGCATAGTGGCAAGATACCTTATTTTTTAACACTATTTTTTCAGTTTCTGTTTGTGTAGTATAAATACATTATACATCATATTATAAGTTGGAATTTACCACCTCACTTTCAGGTATTCAATTTCTCTGTATGCAACATGATTGCTGGGCACCCAACTATTGTGATTCTTACATCACTACCTGAAGTTCACTATGGGCCACCTCAGCCCTGGTATTTGTAAAACTATAAATATAAAAATACATCATTAAGAGAGATAAACACACACACACACACACACACACACACACACACACACACGCATACACACGCACACAAAATAAATTGTCTCAGGAAACTGAACTATTATTAGCTGCAATAGGCAACTTAATTAGGTAGGTAATTATTCTTGTGTATAAAAGCCACACAGTTGACATTAAAAATGAGTAGCTTTATTACAATTAAAATGCATTGTCAGTTACTAAAAAATGTTGACAGTTCTCGGTGTGTAATACTTGTAATATTGCACTTAGCGCACTTGAGTCAGATATGAGCAACACTTCCAACGTTTTGATGGGCCAGGTTCCTCAGTGTCACCAGAAATACCTTGAGTTCAGGGTCTGTACATAGAGTTGATCCCAGATTGACCTCTTCTTTAAACAGCGAGTCAGCCTCAGCAAGTTCGTTGGTTTCGTCTGCGGTTTCCTCAACATCTTCCATAACATCGTCTTCACTGTCTTCATATAAAAATTTTGGCACGTTTTCACAGTTGACCCCAATACATTTCTTGCAAATTGAAGAACATTTCAAACCCACTTTTCTGCAGGAGTACGCTCCGCCACAGTTCAGCTTGCATGAGCATGAAACAATGTGAAGAAGTGCTTCAGGTGCTGGATCTTAGCTCATTATAACGGGTACTGGACCGTGGTCACTGTGATTCCAGCCCCATTTCTCAGGAGGTTCCCAGTTTCCCATCCAACTTTGGACTTGTTGGTAAGTCTGCAACGAATGATGTTGTGCAGCATCTTGTGTAGGTGGCAACTGTGCAAGATTCAGTTTGCTTTTTGTGGCAGACTTGGCGAATAGCTGGCACCGCAAATGGTCTAGTGTGTGGGAACTTCTGACACCTCCACTACACAATGCGATAGTAACCTGTTCTCCTGCAGTTATTATTTCTTCACGGGTAGCATGTGGTTTATTGAACGTGCAAAGCGCTGAGGTTAGGTGTTCATTTTTCGCAACAATATTGCAGCACTTAATTTTTCTTTGACCAAAAAAAGCAGATGTTGTATCACATCTGCTAAAGGCGTGAGTGAACAGAATATATTCACCGTCAAACTTGTAAGATGCAGTGGAAAACCACTTGTCTTCTGCATTTCCTCTTCCTGGCTGTAAGAAAAATAAGTTTTCAATGCCTTGCCCCAAACCGGTCATGAGCACAAGCAGGTCAACATCTTCTCCTACAATGACAACACTTCCAAAATCTTTGGTTCTTGAAATGGCAGATGTTACAATTATAAAGTCAGCATCTTCTTGTGCCTGGTGCACTTCAATGCTACGCTCCAGAAATTCCATTTTAAGAAGTGTGATCAAACGCATCTTGTTTCGTTCGTTGTACAAAAACTTGTCCTGAGGGACTTGGTTCACTATCTCTGATTCAACCACAACGTCAGCCGAAGAATGTTGTTTGGACCTACGAATCCTCTCAGCACTCTTTGTGCTACATTTGTCTCCCTCACATGGATACCCATCAAGTACAATAGCAAATTGAGATCCAAAATGACGTTGCAGGTAAGAAACATAGCTTTGGGCTATTGACTTGAAGCAAACGTTTCGAGTCCAAGTCACTTTGTGGATAAGGTACCCTCCATCAATGACAAAACATTTACTCGGTCCACCTGACTTCACATCTTCCACTGGAACAAAGGCATTGTAGAATGAAGATTTTGTTCCTTTTCGCATGCCTTTTTCTGAGAATAGGGACATTGGGTAAGGAGTAAGTTCTTATTTCAGAAAGGCTTTTAACTCTTCTTCACTTTGTTTCATTAAACAAATCCTTTGGAAAAGAGTTAAAAGATCAACAGGAGTAATTTTTTAGTGCTCCCAGCTTTTACAGAATTGAACGCAGAAAGGAGAGTCACAACTTTATCTTTTCTACGGAACTTTACATCGTGAAAATTGTCACCAACTATTCTTTGCTCGAAATTTGAAAAATTGGTATTTTTTGACGCGCTGTAGCGCCTTAGATACTGGGAGTAGAAAAAAATGGTAAGAATCAAATTTGTAGAGAATTTTGTGCTCTTTAAAAAAGAAAATAGACATCAAAGCGATAGGAGCAAATGAAACTGAGATATTTTGAAAAAACTGAAAAAATCCGAAATTTTCGAAGTTTTTTGACTGCAGAAAGTTTTCCCAAGAGAAATTTTGTTGGCAAAACTTGGTTTTCTAACCTTTCCAACAATATGAACGAGTTAAAAAAATAAAATCTTCTACCCCACCTTTTGCAAGGTACAGGCTTTTTTTCTGACAGTTTCATTGGACTAATAAATGTTTGGTACAGCATGATCGGTAACCTTTTGATAGGTCCATTTATTATCAATCAGCGATTGATGAGAGAGAGGTACCTGCATTTTTTTGGAAAATTCATTTGTGGCACTATTGGAAGACGTTCCTTTAGCCAAGCGAACTGGAATTTACTTTCAACTTGGTGGTTCCCCTCCATATGTTACCTTAAATGTGAGGGACAATCTCAACCGCACCTACCCTAATCTCCTGGTTTGGCCGTGGCGGTGCTATTAACTGGCCTCCAAGATCACCTGACCTTACACCTTTAGATTTCTGTTTATGGGGTTGGATGAAATCAGAGGTGCACAAAGTGAAGGCAAACACACGAACTGCTTCGTCGCATAATGGACGCTGCTGAATTGATTAGGAACCAACCACAGGCAATTGAACAAGCGACAGCCGGCCGTAGTGGTCGAGCGGTTCTAGGCGCTTCAGTCCGGAATCGCGCGACTGCTACGGTCGCAGGTTTGAATCCTGCCTCGGGCATGGATGTGTGTGATGTCCTTAGGTTAGTTAGGTTTAAGTAGTTCTAAGTTCTAGGCGACTGATGACCTCAGATGTTAAGTCCCACAGTGCTCAGAGCCATTTGAACCATTTTTGAACAAGCAACACATGTTATCGCTAGAGCGCAAAAGTGCATTGACGTTTCATTGTGGGAATTCGAAGGTGTTCTGTGAACTGTACAACATCTGTACGATAAGTGTTAAAGCTGTTTGTAAAAGACGTGGTACGTCTTTTTCAACTGAATACATGTAACATGCATGTTGTATTGCATTATGATTTAAATGCAAAGTAAATAGACATTATGTCAAAATGTGCAACATAACTGTACTTCTCTGTAACATTGTTTTCAAGAAAATCACGTTACGGTCCAGTTGTATTGCGTATACTTTCACGTTATGCACATCAGTTTTGCAAAATTAAAGTTCCTTTCAATAGCCATACCTCCCTAAAGAAGCATTTGCGGACCTATGTTCATGTAACATTTTTTGTTCAGTTTGTCACTGTGTAAAATATTGACCTTTCCTAGTCGAACACTCTCTATAGACGAGTACACAGCTTTCTCAGGTCGATCTGTGGCCGCTTTCTTACGTGGCTGATGTAATGCCACGTCACCAAGGACATTAAGTACGACGTTTTCAGCCCCAAATTTATTTACCCTCTCTCTCACAATCCAACTGCCCAACGTTGCGTAATCACTCATTGAGTACCCCCTACTAACATAATCCTTATAAAGATCGTGTTGCTGGACTCTAAGATCTGGTGCAAACCTGACGTTCTAACGCATCCCAAAGGTATTCCATCGCTTTCAGGCCGGGGATCTGGGCAGGCTAGTCCATCTGAGGAATGTTATCGTCGACAAACCATTGTCTCACAGATGCTGCTTTACTGTCAAACTGATACACACAATCATCATCTACGAACTGTTCCTCAACTGTATACAGTATTCAATACTGTAGAATGTGTTCATATCCTTCCGCGTTCAGCGTTTCCTCGAGCGCTTCAAATGGACCACAACCTGACCACAAAAAGTACTCTAATTCCTTACCATCATCTCCTCTGAACTTCCCTGTTTGCATTAAAATGGTGGCAGGTAGATTTCTCTAGGCATTCGCTGAAGCAAAATTCTTCCATTGAATTGCCACGCTGTATAGCATGATTCATCACCCCAAATAAGTCATTTCTAGTCATCCACTATCCAGTGTTGTCATCCTTCACACCACCTCAAACGTTACGCAGCACTGAATGCAGAAAGGCTCGAGGAGCTGGTCGAGCACTGTACATCACTCATTTTAACTCACTACCCTCAGTCTTTGTGCTAGCTGGATTGCTGGTACCATTTTGGAAATCGTGGATGATACCCTCCGCTTATTTTATGCTATTTTTTTACAAGACCCTCTGTACTGCTCGATGGTCCCTGTCCGTCACTACACGAGATCTGCATAGCGTTGGTTTAGTCACGTGAGCAGTCAACTAGGCTAGCTTTAGAAGGGTTGAAATGTCTCTGAGGGATTTGTTACTCACGTGACATCCAATGACTATTCCACATTGAACGGTATAGAGTTCTCCTAAAAGACTAATTTAGGCTTCTACAGTGACAACATAACACGCCACGCCTCTTTTATGTTGGCCAGTCCATGTCTTGTGACATCTACTGGTGAATTCCGCATTACAGAGGGGTGTCCAGACACTCTTAATCAGATAGTGTGTGCGTACACTGTAAGAATATCCATATTGGGTGGCGGCCTGCTCCCTACCTCCATGGTGCATTCTTTAGTCTCTGTACTTATATCAACGTGATGATTCTTAGTTACCAGTATATCTGGGTAATTGTGCACTCAGAACTACGATGGAGATGTTGTAACGCCCCCTTTCCTATTCGGCCTACTGGATTGCGATAGCCGGCCGGAGTGGCCGAGCGGTTCTGGGCGCTACAGTCTGGAACCGCGCGACCGCTACGGTCGCAGGTTCGAATCCTGCCTCGGGCATGGATGTGTGTGATGTCTTTAGGTTAGTTAGGTTTAAGTAGTTCTAAGTTCTAGGGGACTTATGACCTAAGATGTTGAGTCCCATAGTGCTCAGAGCCATTTGAACCATTTGATTGCGATATAACTGACGGTGATCACATATATCTAATGAAATTTTACAGTGAGTAAGGCTATCGTTAGCTCACTCGTCTAGCCGCGCGGTGTAACGCGCTGCTTCCCGAGCGGGAAGGCATGCCGATCACCAGTACGAATCTGCGCGGCGGATTAGTTTCGAGGTCCGATGTGCTGACCAGCCCATGGATAGTTTTTAAGGCGGTGTTCCATCTACCTTGGCGAATGCGGGCTGGTTTCCATTGTTCCGTCTCAGTTACACTGCGTCGGTGATTTCTGTGCAAACACCGTTTCCATGAACATGTACATCATAATTATTCTACCACGCAAACATTTGGAGCTATACTCGTCTGGTATGAGATGTTCCCGGGGGGGAGGGGTCAACTGGGGGCCCACCGCACAATAACGCTGGGCTCGCGGTGGGGTGGATGGACTGCTGTGGCCTGTTGTGGGGTTGTTAACCACTGAGGCCCATGGCGGGACGAAGCATCTAGGTCGTGTCCTTTCTAAGTCCCCGGTTTAATATGATACAATACAATACAAGGCTATTTTACCAAAGGAAAATAACACTGGTTAGTTAGGGAAAGTGCATAACAGACCCTTCTGAAGGAAGAATCTATTCTAAATTGTAGCTAAATACTGATGATAATTTTGAAATGGGTGGAGTATAGTGCAATCGCCACACAGAGGGGAAAAAGCTTACCACAGAATATTTACTACAAAATCACTGATAACACAAACAAAACACTGATTAGCTAAAAAAGAGCTAATTAAACGGTCGCCAGCCCGCTAAGGCAATGAATCTCCAGAACATTGAGAAAGGTAATGACAAAGGAATTCAAGCAAATATTCACTGGCGTGGCAACAGAGGGTTGTCACGTTTTTCCACAGCACAATAGTTCATGAGAAAATAAATGAATCAGAAATTACTGGGTTTGCAGTTATTTATTCTGAAATACTAAATTGCGAAAGTAAAATTAAATGAAGTTACTCTTTAATTGAATGACTGGCTTAACTTACTTTTTTATATAAAAAATAACTTTCAGTAATCCCAGTGTAACGTGATGCAAAATTTAGATAAAGGCAAGCAATTTACTTTTGATTATTGAAGGACTGAACTGAATTTACTTTAATCAACTGAGTAATTTGTTTTACTTTTAATATAACAACAATAAAATATATACCAAGCCAGCAGAAGTCACTTGCTAAGCTAAATACAGAACGAATGAAATTGCACACGCCTAATTTGTGCTGTAACTTTAGTTATTAGTATTGCCAGTGAAATTATACCTTACTTTAAGTAGCCTCCGTCATGCAATACAACTCTGAACAATTACCGAGCCAAAAAGTTTAGACTGAAACTGCACATTAGCAAACACACAAAAATGGCAGTAAATATTTAATCAATTTTCATATTCGTATGACACTCGGTGACTGCATGGAAAGGAAAGGGATCCTGCTTGGTAATAATGTCTGAGGACCATGACAACACAGGTGCTTTAGAAGTTTTAACTATTGCAAGTTATTATTCAAGTTATTCATACTCTGTAAAAGAAATGTTGCTGGGCTATATCAACATTAGTTAATAATTTTTCACTAAACAGTCTTACGATGTTGTAGCTGTGCGGACGACGAAGAATGTAGCCGACGACAATGCTGAGCTGCCATTGTTGCTGCTGCTACTGTTCGATGAGAACCTCGAGTCGTCTCCAGAGCCACGGATAATTAGGGGCCTGGCAACAGTTGGAGCTGCAGCTTCCTCCACCTGTCCACTCCTACCGTGTTCTCAATACTCGCGGGCTTACAAATCAGGCGCGAGCACAGCTGCACACCGCGGCGGCGGGAGCGCCCAACAAACACTTCTGCACTCTTTCACGACTCAAGCTCCTCTGCTCCCTCTCTACTCGCAACACGACAGAGACTCTCCATATGCAGAGAGAATCAACGGCACAGCTACTACCATTTCGCCATTGCTGTCGATACATTTCGATAAAGGTCTCTTGGCTACTACCTAGCAATTTACAATATTTTCGCTTATAATTACAATCATTTACAGTCATTAATAAATTCACTAGTAAATCGATTATGTATTAAATATAGTTTGTGTAATACAGTTTCAGAATCAAAAGTACAGTGCAGGTTATCAACGGATATTAAAGGCGAAAATTTTGGATGGTGCAGAAGGTATTTTATCTGTATTTTAGATGTTACATGTGAGCCACATTCCATAAGTTTTTTCCTGAAGGGAAACAAAATACGGGATTGTCAGCAGAAATACAAAAGGAAATGCAGATGTGCAAATGCTTTCAGCTTTTTCTACATACATTTTGTTAATCAGGCATTAAGCTTCTCATTAATTATGTGTGGGCATGTAATAGAGTGACAATACTGTGACACTATGAGTCAGATCATCATAGTGTACCATAGCATATTTTAAACAACAAAGCTACATCTTTCAAGAAACGATTACATTTGAAATGAAATTTTCATGTCAGTACAAGAAACGTAAGTAACATACTTAAAGCCATACAAAAAAATGGTTCAAATGGCTCTGAGCACTATGCGACTTAACTTCTGAGGTCATCAGTCGCCTAGAACGTAGAACTAATTAAACCTAACTAACCTAAGGACATCACACACATCCATGCCCGAGGCAGGATTCGAACCTGCGACCGTAGCGGTCCCTTGGCTCCAGACTGTAGCGCCTAGAACCGCACGGCCACTCCGGCCGGCTAAAGCCATACAAAAAAAGTGTAAAAGGATAAGAAGTGAGTTAAGAAAACACTAGTTACAATGTTTACTTTAGATAGTTTCTTTCATAGAGCTTATAATCATTAACAGATTCCATTTCTCATAATGAGAGTTTGTGTGTTTCAAGCAAGCGCCCTGATAATACTTAAATGTTTACAACAAAGCTTTACACTGGTTGTGCTGAAAAGAAAAAAGAACGCCGCAATCGACAGGTGTTTTACAAACGATGCCACAGCGTTCTAAGAGGAGGCAGCGGCTCAAGCCGGACGTAGCATTGTTGCGTGTGCCACAGCGCCACACTTGTTCTCTCTGTTTGTGCAGAACGTCCACCTGCCTTACATGCTTTGGAAACTCACTCTCAAGTAATCTCAAGGAGCCCTTGTATTTCTAATACAATGGATAACTCAACTCTGTCCATATGCACACGCATTCACAGACCTGAAGCTTACACATTGTCCTAATACATTTACATAATAGATGGTCTAAAAGAATTTTTACAATATATTATTTACAAAATTACAAATGATACCTACACCAGAGTGACGTTTATACTCACTGGTCATGGCTTAGGTTTTCCTTTCATTTCAGATGGTTTCAGCACATCTAATCTTTAAGTTGAATTTCTCATTATACCTTTTGCAAATTCTTTGATGATAGCCTTGTCCAAGAAATTAATTTGGAATAAATTTTGAAATCAGCACTAATAATTAAGGCTTTACTGGAAATTATTTCTCAGATTAATCAGTTCTTGATTGATACAACTTCAAGTCAACAATATTTCGTACACCTAACAGCTTGGCACAATTAGGAAAAGCAAAACAGTAAGCGTATGTTTGAGGTATACTATCTAGGATGGTCAATTATAAATTAATTTAAATTTTGAACTCTCGTTATCAATCTCGCTTGATTTCTCGTTCGATTTAACGAGAACGGGGTCGCCAGTTGCAGATTTAGCAGACCGCTCATTCGCTTCATGACGCTATTTCGCGCCTGGGCTTTCTTTTTCATTACCTCTCGTAAACGTTCTTTCTTCCTCTTAGTGTCAAACTAACTCACAGATGGAAATCAATTACCTCTCCCACCAAACTCTTAGTCTTATGGTCTGATAGGATTTCCTGCGGAGTGAATCCTGTAGATTCATGCGTCAAATCTTTCATAATATTTTCAAAATCGTTTATATATTTGCCCCATGCTCTGTGATTGTGGTGACAAAACGTCCGGAAAAAAAGTCCCAGCTTGGGCATGTATCGTTCCGCTGGATTTCCGACCGTGCAGTAGGCCGAGATGTGTATTACTTTGACCCCATTGCTTTCCATACCTTCATTCCATAATTTATCAGACAAAATAGCTTTTGGTTTGCCGATATGCGCGAAGTAATAGTTTTCAAGTTTGTTATAACCCGCTATAGCTGTTGTATTTCTTAGCATACACAACTCAACGAACCTCTAAAAGGCATCCAGCACTACTGCTGTTTAGGCGAAATTACCTACGGTTTTTGCCAGAGGGCCATACAGGTCCATATACACTAACTCTAGTACATCGTCAGGTCTTATGCTCTGCGTATGGTCACGATTTGCGCAGTTGGTCACTTTCACCCTCTGACACTTATCGCAAGTCTTTATCCTATCTATTATTCTCTTTAACATGTTGTTAAAGTTGATAGTCTCAGCCATTTTCTCTGTACATTTCTTTGATACGCAGTGACCATAGGCAAAGTGATAATAGTCTCCTATTTCGGTGTTGTACTTGGTGGGCCAACGCACCCGGCAAGTGTCACTATTTTCATCTTTGGGTATGTACAGGATACTGTTGTACAATCTGTAATACTTACTCAACTTTTCTCCTTCTTTATTCCTTTCGTCATACTTGGTCTTCACAGTTCTCAAGCATTCGTCCTCGCTTTGATGACGATGCATATATTTACAAATACTCTTTCGTCCTCCGACGTCTTGAATGTAATACAATTTCAGTGCACCTACTCGGATTCGTAATCCCATAACAAGTCCTCATTCACATCAAGGTCATTCCAGAAAATTCCGTCCGGCTCTGACACCGACAGCGGTTTACCTGGTGGTTTTTTAATTTTCTGTTTTTGAATGTTCTTAATTTCTGTCTGCCCGTTCTGTGGTTGTTCGTTTTGACCCCAACACTGAAACCTTTTTATTAATTTCTTCGATTAACGAACCTTGTCGAACCTAACTGTCGAATCAGGTACATTTTCGGAAAGATGGGTATCGTCTTCCAAACTGTTTGGAGAAATGCGCCCGAGCAACAGGCGTATCCGGATTTCATGGCTGCAGTCGCCATCAGCAGAGATCTGGGAACCGAGATAACTGAATGTGGTCTCTAACTCCATGGTTTCTCCTGATATATCCCACGAGTTGGTAGGTGTAGTTGCCATAATTTTCATTTTCTTCACATTCAGCCTAAGACCGGCCTTTTCACTTTCGTTTTTTATCTTCAGCAAGAGTGTTCTCAATTCTTCTTCACTTTCTGCCAACAGGATCGTATAATCCGCGTACCTGAGGTTGTTTACATTTATTCCAGCTATTTTAATTCTTGTTTCTCCTTCATCTAGCCTCGCATTCCTCATAACATATTCTGCATACAGATTAAATAAGTACGGTAACAGTATGCAGCCTTGCCGGACCCCTTTCTGAATCTTTATCCATTTCGTTGTTCCATACATAGTTCTCCCCGTGGCTTCTTGGCCAAGGTATAAACTCCGTATCAGATGAATGAGGTGATCTGGTACACCCATGTTTTTCAGTACGTTCCATAATTTGTTATGATCGACGCAGTCTAAGGCTTTGGCGTAGTCAATAAAGCAGAGGTACACATCTCTCTGGAATTCTCTTGCTTTTTCCATAATCCACCGAATGTTAGCAATTTGATCTCTAGTTCCTCTTCCTTTCCTAAATACAGCTTGTTCTTCTGGTAGCTCTCGATCAAGATATTGTTGAAGTCTATTTTGTAAGATTTTACACCAGGAAATTAACTTATTGAGGTCGATCTGGAGCGTTAGATAGAAATCCTCTATGGCTAGCTGGATGGCACGATGCTCTCCACGTTCTCGTATGTGAACCGTGTGATTTCGCATTTAAGTGGCACCAAGTTCTCCACGTGGGGTGTATTATGATTTCAGCTGCTCCGTATTTCTGAGGCTTATAACAGAGTTGCACCGTGCAACGTTTCGAAACGCGCGGACAGTTTTAGCTCGCAGAATTCCGCGGTCCGGCACATCACTGGGGAACAAAAATTGGCAGGCGACGCCGGCGGCGCAGCTGTGCTGCGAGCCAGTGGGCGCGGCAGAGCGGCCTGGCCGGCTGGTCCCCCCTGGTCTCCACGCCTGCCCTGGTCGCCGGCCAGCGGCTGGCCACGGGGGAACCGCCTGGTTTACAGCCGGCGCTATTACCGCGGCGCGCGGCAAAAGTAAATAGCAGACGCGCCGTCATAATTATATCCGGCACTGCGGACGTGCAGCCAAGTACCACCCTCAACAAGTTGCAGGTTCTGCGCCTCGCGTGAAAGCGGAAGCAAACAGACTCTAGGTATTAAGCTACTACCCATGAAATTTTATTTTTATATTTTTCTCATCACTTTGTATACATAAATTTTAGTGAGTATGGAAAATCAAACTGCCTACACATCGTGCTGAAAGGAATCGAATATATGCATTTCATTGAACAATATTCCTGCTCTGGCAAATGCACCAAAAAGAAAAAAAGCGCGAACGAAATATTCCAACGGGTCAGATACCCCGATATTTTAGTGCAACGCAATTTGAATTTCAATAATCCGTACAATAGAATAGCCCTGACTAAAAATAGCCTATGCCCTTTATGAATCACTTACCTCACAAAAATCTTCGTTACTCGAACTACTGCAATACAGCGAGCGCCAATACTGGCAGCTAAATTAAAGATTCTAACTACTGAAGGCACTAACTACTGATAGGCATATAGTTAACAAATGAAAGAACTTGATAGGGAACAAAAAAAATATTTACCTTAATTGCTACCAAATGATAAACCGGCATTCATTCGACAACTATATTATACTAGAACTGACATGTGATTACATTTTCGCCGGCCGGTGTGGCCGAGCGGTTCTAGGCGCTACAGTCTGGAACCGTGCGACCGCTGTGGTCGCAGGTTCGAATCCTGCCTCGGTTATGCGTGTGTGTGATGTCCTTAGGTTAGTTAGGTTTAAATGGTTCTAAGTTCTAGGGGACTGATGACCTCGGAAGTTGTCCCATAGTGTTCAGAGCCTTTCGATCCTTTTTTTATTACATTTTCACGCAATTTGCGGTACGCAGAACAACCACCTCTGACCATCATAACGGCTTTGATACGCCTCGGCATTCAGTCAAACAGAGCTTAAATGGCGTGTACAGGTACAGCTACCCATGCAGCTTCAACACGATATCACAGTTCATTAAGAGTAGTGACTGGCGTATTGTGACGAGCCAGTTGCTCGGCCACTATTGACCAGGCGTTTTCAATTGGTGAGAGATCTGGAGAATGTGCTGGCCAGGGCAGCAGTCGAACATTTTCTGTATCCAGAAAGGCCCAAGCAGGACCTGCAAAATGCGACTGTGCATTATCCTGCTGAAATGTAGGGTTTCGCAGGGATCGAATGAAGAGTAGCGCCACGGGTCGTACCACATCTGAAGTGTAACGTCCACTGTTCAAAGTGCCGTCAATGCGAACAAGAGGTGACCGAGACGTGTAACTAATGGCACCCCATACCATCACGCCGGGTGATACGCCAGTATGGCGATGACGAATACACGCTTCCAAGAAGCGTTCACCGCGATGTCGCCAAACACGGATGTGACCATAATGATGCTGTAAACAGAACCTGCATTCATCCCAAAAAATGACATTTTGCCATTCGTGCACCCAGGTTCGTCGTTGAGTACACCGTCGCTGGCGCTCCTGTCTGTGATGCAGGGTCGAGCGTAACCGCATCCATCGTCTCCGAGCTGATAGTCCATGTTGCTGCAAACATCGTCGAACTGTTAGTGCAGATGGTTACTGTCTTGGAAACGTCCCCATCTATTGACTCAGGGATCGAGACGTGGCTGCACGACCCGTTACAGCCATGCGGATAAGATGCCTGTCATCTCGACTGCTAGTGATACGAGGCCGTTGGGATCCAGCACGGCGTTCCGTATTACCCTCCTGAACCCACCGATTCCATATTCTGCTAACAGTCATTGGACCTCGACCAACGCGAGCAGCAATGTCGCGGTACGATAAACGGCAATCGCGATAGGCTGCAACCCGACCTATATCAAAGTCGGAAACGTGATGGCATGCATTTCTCCTCCTTACACGAGGCATCACAACAACGTTTCACCAGGCAACGCCGGTCAACTGCTGTTTGTGTATGAGAAATCGGTTTTGGAAACTTTTCTCATGTCAACACGTTGTAGGTGTCGCCACCGGCGCCAGCCTTGTGCGAATGCTCTGAAAAGCTAATCATTTGCATATCACAGCATCTTCTTCCTGTCGGTTAAATTTCGCGTCTGTAGCACGTCATCTTCGTTGTATAGCAATTTTAATGGCCAATAGTGTGTATGTATATACGTGGCATCCAGTTTAACAAATTTCTTTTTCTGACGGACCCACGTCCAGATCGTTCGTCATATTAACATCTGAAAACTCTCTCCCCACATCCACCACTGCTGGCGACTCACGTCCAACTGCCCAACGCTACAGGCTGCTCACATCCAACTGCCCAACACTACACCGGCGGATAACTTCCAACAGTGACTCAACAGTGACTCCAACCAGCCACAGACTGCACATAGCACAGTCAGCGCTACGTGGCGTTACCAACATAAAAACCTAAACAGCCTATTTACAATGTGCTTTAAAAATTCAGCAAGTCAATAACGCATTGATCCATCTCTGTACTTTATACACGTAATTATTCGGCTTGGAAGTGATTCACAAAATTGTTGGATGTCCTCTTGAGGGATATCGTGCCAAATTATGTCCAACTGGCGCGCCACATCGCCAAACTCCCGAGCTGGTTGGCGTGCCCTGCTCGTAATGAACCAAACTTTCTCAATTAGTAAGACATCCGTTGGACTTGCTGACCAAGGTAGGGTTGACAAGCACGAAGACAACAATAAGAAACTCTCACCGTGTCTGGGCCAGCTTCAGCTTGCCCAAAATGTACGCACACGATGGCTTGCCATGAAGGACAACAAAACGTGGCGTAGAATGTCCTCGAGATATGGCTGTGCTGTAAGGATGCCGCGGATGACAACCCGCTATGAAATGTCGCCTCCTGGTTTTTATCTGTACGGCGGGCGACAAACGTTGTTACCCCATCGTTAGCTTGGGAGTCTCCAGACACTTCTTCATTGGTCATCGGGGCTCAGTTTGAAGCGGGGGTCAACACTGAATACAATCCTACTCTAGCTAACGAGATTCCATGCCGAATGTGTCCAAACCGCTGCAAACGGGGATACAGAGGTGAATGGTAGTCTTCGCAAGGGGCGCTGTGAGCTCAGCCCCCTTTCTGTGAGCCACCAATTAATGGTCTTTATGGTCACCGGAGCACCAGTTGCACATCGGATCGATGACAGTGATGAATTCGGGACCCTGAGTGCGACGACAGCTCGATCCACACTTTCTATCGTCTATCTAGTTCGACAATTTCCTTCGTCTGTTCGGTCACGGTTCACCCGATCCTTCCAACATCGTCGAACAGTGACAACGCTCTTATTTAAATGTCGAACAGTTCGCTGATTAATGGAACCAACTTCTTTGAGCCCAACAACACGGCGTCACTCAAATCTGCGTATATCGATCAGGCTCCTCTCTGTGAGGTACGGTTACTGTCCAAATAAATACAAGGAATGAAATGCTCAAGACTTTATGCCCTGGTATCGACATGTCCCCTGTTTACTATCCTTTTTAGTTGCGCGGTGAAATTGCGCTGCAGCATTACACGATCATCCACCGGCCGCCAAAGTTTACCATTTTGCATTTTCCATCGATACCTGTATGAATATCAATTTGTAACCAATTTGCATAACTCTCTCTTGGTTTGTTGTTTCTTTTATCTTAAAGCGCGTGACCAAAATTGAACCATCCAGAGCGTGACCAGGAAACAATATCTTACGAATTGAGAGGGTATTTGATTTTATATCAGTAGTTACAAAATCGTGCGAAATTTGCAAAGAACGTGGTACTACGAGCCCGTTTGTCAGTATGTTACAACGCCTTCGGCCTTGATACCTTGATACATGCGCTGGTTTCGGTTGGGAAAGGTGTCATAATGCCGTTGTACCGTCTCCTGAGGCAAACTGGCTCACAACTGCTTCAACTGGTCCTTGTCATCGCGGATACTGACACTGGGGCTGACTTTACGTCTGAAATGGCCCATAACAGAGGGGGCAGATCTGCAGAACTTGCTGGTCACAGGGGTACCTCAGCATCACTCAGACAGCTCATAAGGACATGACTTGTGTGGACGTTCAGTGATCTGTTGAAAAATGACACCACGTCGCATGGGAGGTAAAACAGGGACGCAGGATGTCCGTGATGTAGCATTGTGCCATCATAGTTCTCTCAATCATACGAGCAGTGACCTGAAGCTATACCCGACAGCTCCCCACAGTACGACCTTAGGTGTAAAACCGCTATGTCTCTTCAAAACGTTCTGAAAATGAAACTTCATTCCAGGTCGCAGCCACACTCAAAAAAAGGCTCTGAGCGCTATGGGACTTAACATCTAGGGTCATCAGTCCCCTAGAACTTAGAACTACTTAAACCTAACGAACCTAAGGACGTCACACAACACCCAGTCATCACGAGGCAGAGAAAATCCCTGACCCCGCCGGGAGCAGCCACACTCGTCGACGATGACTCACCTGGGGGAACGCAGAGCTGTGATTCATCACTCTACAAAATGCGGCGCCATTCATCAGCAGCCCATGATTCCCAGTCACTACAGCACTCAAATTGCAGCCGTTTCTGTCGTGGTGTTACCAGTAACCTACTTACTGGACGATAATTCTCTATCCACTTGATACAAGTCTCCGACTAATGGTGCCAAATGATACAGAATATTGCAGGGAGTCCATATCTTGTTCTCAGATGGTAGCAGGTACAAATGTTGAGGGTTATAATGTGCTTGGTGCGCAGTACAGCCATCTTCCCTTGTGGTAGTCAGACGTCCTCAAGCAGAAGCTTCACCATGCAGTCCAACATTGCGTCTCTGTCACATCTAAATGCCCAAAAATCTAGATATTGTACAATCCAACCAGTCAGTCAAATGAAGACCCTCAATGAGGTCCCTTTCAGATTGGTAGGTGCTGATAGCGCAGTCTCACACGAACACGTGCTACCTCCGTGTCCTTCACACTGATCACTCAACATCTGACGCTGTTCACGGACCTTGTATAACCTACCAGTGCTGGTAACAACACCGAACTTGAACACTAATGCAATCTGATGGCCTTTCTACCTGTCACAGAGAATTGTACCAGCTGATGGTGTGCGTGTACGATGTTACATTACATCGAACCATGTGTTCTGGGTGCATCACTTTTTTTGTCAGCTCTAGCAAATGATTTCCCATGACGAATGTGCCCAAACCGCTGCAAACGGGGATACAGAGGTGAATGGCAGTCGGAACTGTAGTTTCCCGTGAAGCTGGTCATTATTCACAGCCCATTTCGATCTCAGTCATTTATAGAAGCTCGCATGGCAATATATAAGATGAACATCAACAAAAGCAAAACGAGGATAATGAAATGTAGTCGAATTAAATCAGGTGGTGCTGAGGGAATTAGATTAGGAAATGAGACACGTAATAAATGAGTTTTGTTGTTTAGGACGCAATATAACTGATGATGGTAGAAGTAGGGAGGATATAAAATGCAGAATGGCAAGGGCAAGAAAAGCGTTTCTGAAGAAGAGAAATTTGTTAACGTCGAGGATAGATTTAAGTGTCAGGAAGTCTTTTCTGAAAGTATTGGTACGGAATGTAGACATGAATGGGAGTGAGACATGGACGATAAGCAGTTTATACAAGAAGAGAATAGAAGTTTTTGAAATGTTGTGCCTTGTTTAGCAAGTACAGATTGTGCTTGGGGGGGGGGGTTCATTGATGATTCTCCCTCTATCATCTGTAGTGTTTGCATGCCAAAGGGTTGATTTCGCGTTGATATCAGCTGCGATGAGCATTTTTTTCTCCTCTTGCATAGTCCGCCACCATTTTAATCCAATCCTCATATGGTTCTATGTCATGGGAGTATTGGGCGTACAGGGATGCTATTATCCACGTATCGTTTCCTCTTTTTAGTTCTAATGTTGTTGCATGAGTGTTGGTTAGCTGGGTAATTTTAGTTATGGCTAGATGATGATGATGATGATGATGATGATGATGATGATGTTTGGTTTGTGGGGCGCTCAACTGCGCGGTTATCAGCGGCCGTACAAATTCCCAACCTTTGCTCAGTTCAGTCTCGCCACTTTCATGAATAACGATGAAATGGTGAGGACAACACACAGTCATCTCTAGCCAGGTGAAAATCCCTGACCCCGCCGGGAATCGAACCAGGGACGGCGAGACCATGAGCTGCGGACATTTATGGTTAGATCAGCTGGTTTTACTATCATGGCTGCCATCGATGGTGTATCTCCTGTTATCACTATACTATTACGTGGGATACGTATCCGTTTGCTGTTCCTTGAGTATGGTTCCTGCACACATGCTATATCAGTGCATGTCTCCTCCGTTGTCTTAGGAAGCTGGTTGCCCACCATTATGCGATTATTCATATTTAACTGTAGTATCCTCAGTTTATTTCCGTTCTCGTCTCTATTCATATTGGATTTTAGCGATCAGTCTGTCGTACAGCATGTTATATGTTGGGCACTCTGAGCTTTATTGCAGACTTTGTTTCTTCTTTTACATGGGATGCAGCTTTTATGTGTCCCTTCCCCCACACTTGGCGCAGATTATTTTTTGCTCATTGTATCGTAGTCTTCCACATACAGTGGCAGGAAATTTATAAAAACTCGAATATGATCTTCGCCCCTTCTGAGAATTCTTCTTCAGTGATATTTTCTTCCGCATTTAATTTATAAAGCTGAGAGAGAAATTCACTCTCCGTTTCTGTTGTTGTGACCCCATGAGTTATGAGAAGTGGTCGTCGTTTTTTGAGTTATTCACACCTGATATGTTGTATCGTTTCTGCCTTTGCCTGTAACTTTTTGCGGTCCTCTTCGGCTGCTGCCAGAGTACTTCGTCGCGGGTCAGTTTTGGAGTGCTTCTGGTAACGTTTCTCCAGATGTTGCAAGAACATCCTAATTTAGCAGAGCGGAAAACCCTTGGATAAAGGATGCAGATGTGTAAAAGCCTCTCATCACTTTAACATGCGGAAACAGTTTTTATACAGAGGAAACTGAATGCATAATCTGCGCGTCGTAGTAGAGCATAGTTCGTAGTGGCAAGGCAAACAGACGCGCGCGGTGTTTTAAATACGGTACTTTCGGAATAACTGACATCTTTCAGCTGCCCACGTATCAGAGTATGAGTAACTGTCATTGGTGATTACTTGAATCTACGTGTGAATCTAAGAATCCTACATAGCCAGACACAGAATAGCCCTTACGCTCTGCATTGTAAATGAAGGGTGTCGGTTCGAACTTCGTCGGCTGAAAACGTTTCATCAATGGAATTTGGTTAGTGAGAACAACAATAAAAAATATGTATTATTAACCCCAGGTAATCCACAACCTGTGCACAAAGTCCGAGTATTTCGCAGTGATGTTTCCGTCAGTACGATTCGAACCAATTTACCTTGATGAGAGATGTGTCACTGCAGTATTTAAGACGCTACCGGAAGAAGTCTACGGTATCGAAAGACGACGTTAACGCCCAACATCCTAGTGTAATGATACAATGACGCTTTAGACAGTGGATCATGCATGGGACTATCAGTGCTCATATGATGTACAGAATGGCAGCGCCACGAAGTTTATAAGTACAAAATTAGGCTTGAATGTTCTTAATAGTTCTGACGAAAACATGCATGGAGAGCAGTGAGATGCATCTGCAGTTCCACAATAGCCCTTAGTTGGGATATACAATATAGCGCCACGTAGTAGGTCTTGGGAGTCGTTCTTGGCCATGATATAACTGTTAATAAATATAATCTGCTTTTAACCCTTAATACGAATGTTTACATTAGCATATCGCATTCATAATGACTATCATGTGCGACTAAATACATATTCTTCGCGTTTATGATTTTTTAACCACGTTACACTCGAGTGTTAAAGGTACTTTTTTGGTGTGACTAGGCAAATCAGTTTTTCGCGTATTGCTGTGTGACGCGTCATTTGCTGTCAGATGTATACATATTTACATAAGTAGGTACTGCTTAATTTTAATTTGCATTAATGGTTTTACTTTAAACTGTTATACTTTGATCACATCCGTTCAACGTGAATACACTTCTGACAAGCGACAAGTTATCAAACGAAACTTCCTGGCAGATTGAAACAGTGTGCAAGACCGAGACTCGAACTCGGGACTTTTGCCTTTTGCGGGAAAGTGCTCCCGAGTTCGAGTCTCGGTCTGGCACACAGTTCTAATCTGCCAGGAAGTTTCATAACAGCACACACTCCTCTGCAGAGTGAAAAACTCATTCTGACAAGTTATCATCCCCAAATACTACATTCATGCTCATAAATTAAGGATAATGATGATACATGGTGAAACAACGCTCTGGTGGGCGGTTTGCGGGTTTAAATCACCTCGGGGTATGACCATGCGATGCATTTGATCTGCGGTCGTCGCACGGTGGCGCTGGCAGCAGTCCACATACGCAGAGGTGTGTTGGTGCATGTCACAGTAGGGTGCAGCTAGTAAGTGTGCAGACGTTTTAAGACGCGCTAATGGTGACTGTGTGTTGAAAATAGCTCAAAGAACACATATTGATGACGTTATGAGGAGTAGAATACTAGGGCGATTGGAGGCTGGTCAAACACAGCAAGTCGTAGCACGGGCCCTTCGTGTGCCACAAAGTGTGATCTCAAGATTATGGCAACCATTCCAGCAGACAGGAAACGTGTCCAGGCGCTACAGTACGGGATGTTCACAGTCTACAACACCACAAGAAGACCGATATCTCACCATCAGCGCCCTCAGACGGCCACGGAGTACTGGAGGTAGCGTTGCTCGAGACCTTACTGCAGCCACTGGAACAGTTGTCTCCAGACACATACTCTACAGACGACTGAACAGACATGGTTTATTCGTCCGGAGACCTGCAAGGTGTATTCCACTGACCCCTGATCGCAGCAGAGCACGTAAAGCCTGGTGTCAATAACACAGGCCATGGTCATTGGAACAGTGGTCCCAGGTTATGTTCACGGACGAGTACAGGTATAATCTGTAGAGTGAGTCTCGCTGGGTTTTCATCTGGCCTGAACCAGGAACCAGATACCAACCCCTTAATGTCCTTGAAAGGGACCTGTATGGAGGTCGTGGTTTGATGGTGTGGGGTCGGATTATGATTGGTGCACGTACACCTCTGCATGTCTTTGACAGAGGAACAGTAACAGGTCAGGTGTATCGTGACGTCATTTTGCACGAGTATGTCCACCTTTTCAGGGGCGCAGTGGGTCCCACCTTCCCCCTGATGGATGATAATGCACAGCCCCACCGAGCTGACATCGTGGAGGATTAGCTTGAAACAGAAGATATCAGGGGAATGGAGTGGCCTGCCTGTTTTCCAGACCTAAACCCCATCGAGTACGTCTGGGATGCTCTCGGTCGACGTATCATTGCACGTCTTCAAACCCCTAGGACACTTCAGGAGCTCCAACAGGCACTGGTGCAAGAATGGGAGGCTATAACCCAGCAGCTTCTCGACCACCTGATCCAGAGTATGCCAACCCGTTGTTCAGCCTGTGTACGTGCACATGGTGATCATATCCCATATTGATGTCGGGGTACATGCGCACGAAACAGTGGCGTTTTGTAGCACATGTGTTTCAGGACGGTTTTCTCAACTTATCACCAATAGAGAGGATTTACAGATCTGTGTCGTATGTGTTCCCTATGTGCCTATGCTCTTAGCGCCAGTTTTGTGTAGTGCCACGGTGTGTGGCACCACATACTGGAATTATTCTTAATTTATCAGCATGAGTGTACTATCTTTGTACTTCCAAGCTTACAGTCTGTATTCACGTCCTTGTCTCAGTTTACCAGTGTTTTAGTCCAACCACCACGTTGACTATTCGAACGATTCGCTTCTCTGTATATTGTGGACGAAGTTTTTATTTTTAGATAAATGAAATTCTGTTTTTGTGTTCGACACACGGCTCGTGTTTACGTGATGCGCCGATGGATTGCTGCAAATTACGTTACAGCATGGCACAACTTAGCGTTGTAGAGATGGTTTTAACATTTCCCGTAAGTGCTACTTTCGTTTTCAGCGTAAGCGTTCTGTTAGTTTATTTTTACTTAGTGACCTAAATCGGCTTCGTACGGGTAGCACTAAGTGTAAGAATAGTCGGGAGACTTATTTGTAATACACTGGTGTCCAAAACTTAAGATCGAAAATAATCTTCACTTGATAGGTCACAGGAAAGCAATAAATCTGGATGATACTCGGACCATACACAAAAAGATCTGCTACGTTACAAAAAGGCGAGGCAAGGTTCTTAATAAGCTGAGCTATCACCACGCACACAATACACGCCCTGCAACGTGTTGCCATGTTGGCCATGAGATTAGTAATGAGTTGTTGTGATAGTGCGTTTCATTCCTTCGCCATCGCGGTTGATAACTGCTGAATAGCCGTTGATGTATGTGAACGTGCTGACGTACGACTCCCTAATCGCATGCCACACGTGCTCGACGCGATTTAAGTCGAGGGAACGGACAGGTCAGTCCACTCACTGAATATCCTCTCGTTACAAGGCCTTCCTCTGCCCTGTCCGAGAATCGTCATCCATAAAATGAAAGAAGCCAGGGCGGAATGCACCTCTGAACAGAAGCACCGGCCATGTGGCCGAGCGGCTCTAGGCTCCGGAAACGCGCTGCTGCTACGGTCGCAGGTTCGAATCCTGCCTCGGGCATGGATGTGTGTGATGTCCTTAGGTTAGTTAGGTTTAAGCAGTTCTAAGTTCTAGGGGACTGATGACCTCAGATGTTAAGTCCCATAGTGCTCAGAGCCATTTGAACCATTTGAACAGACGCATATGGGAGAGCGTTACATTGTCACATTAATGTGAACTGGTGAGTGTACCGTGTTCATTGATTTCGAGGGCAGTTTTCCCATGCAACGTCATGCCTCCCATCACCATAACACCTGGATCACCGAAGCGATCATGTTCGAAAAGTTCCTGGATGCATTACGTTTTCCCTTCCAGTAGCCGTACGAGGCTGCGTCTAGAATCACTTCTCAGGTTGATGAGGCTCTCATTCGAGAAGAACACGTAACCAAATTCCTCGTTGTTCATGTTCCTATGTTCTTGGCACTAACATAGACGGTGCTGTCAATGTGGGAGTGTCAACGGAACACAAAGTACTAATCGTCGGACAAATATTCCACCGCCGTGCAATCAACACACCATTATGGGGCATGAGATTGTGTGCCTTGTAATTCTGTTGAATGTGGTTACAATGACACCCACTGTTTGACATACACTATATGATCAAAAGTATCCGGACACCCCCAAAAACATAAGTTTTTCATGTTAGATGCGTTGTGGTGCCACCTACTGCCAGGTACTCCATATCAGCGGCCTCAGTAGTCATTAGACTTTGTGAGAGAGCAGAGTGGGGTGCACCGCGGACTTCGAACATGGTCAGGTGATTGGGTGTCACTTGTGTCATACGTCTGTACGCGAGATTTTCACACTCCTAAGCATTCCTAGGTCCACTGTTTCCGATGTGATAGTGAAGTGAAAACGTGAAGGGGCATGTACAGCACAAAAGCGTACAGGCCGACCTCGTCTGTTGACTGCCAGAGACCGCTGACTGTTGAAGAGGGTCGTAATGTGTAATAGGCAGACATCTAAAAATGGCTCTGAGCACTACGAGACTTAACTTCTAAGGTCATCAGTCCCCTAGAACTTAGAACTACTTAAACCTAACTAACCTAAGGAAATCACAAACATCCGTGCCCGAGACAGGATTCGAACCTGCGACCGTAGCGGTCGCGCGGTTCCAGACTGTAGCGCCTAGAAACGCTCGGCCACATTGGCCGGCAGGCAGACATCTAGCCAGACCATCACACAGGAATTCCAAAGTACATCAGGATCCACAGCAAGTACTATGACAGTTAGGCAGGAGGTGAGAAAACTCGTATTTCATGGTCGAGCGGCTGCTCATAAGCCACACATCACGCCGGTAAATGCCAAATGAAGCCTTGCTTGGTGCAACGAGCGTAAACATTGGACGACTGAACAGTGGAAAAGCGTTCTGTGGAGTGACGAATCATGGTACACAATGTGGCTATCCGATGGCAAGGTGTGCGTATAGCGAATGCCCAGTGAACGTCATATGTCAGCGTATGTAGTGCCAACAGTAAAATTGGGAGGTGATGGTGTTTGGTATGGTCGTGTTTTTTACGGGGAGGGCTTGCACTCCTTGGTGGTTTGCGTGGCACTATAAGAGCTTTGGCCTACATTGATATTTTAAGTACCTTCTTGCTTCCCACTGTTGAATAGCAATCGGGGATGGCGATGGCATCTTTCAACACAATCGAGTACCTGTTCATAATTCACGGCTTGTGGCGGAGTGGTTACACGACAATAACATCTCTGTAATGGAATGGCCTGCACGAGTCCTGACCTGAATCCTATAGAACACATTTGGGGTGTTTTGGAACGCCGACTTGGTGCCAGGCCTAACCGAGCGATATCGATACCTCTCCTCAGTGCAGCACTCCGTGAAGAATGGGCTGCCATTCCCCAAGAAACCTTCCAGCACCTGATTGGACGTATGGCTACGAGAATGGAAGCTGTCATCAAGGCTAACGGTGGACCAACACCTATTGAATTCCAGCGTTACCGATGGAGGTCGCCACGAACTTGTAAGACATTTTCAGCCAGATGTCTGGATACTTTCGATCACATAGTGTAGGTCCCTTCTTGCCTGTTGCACAATGTAGCTGCCATCTGCTGCTATATTCAACCATCTTCTCTCCTTCTGCCAGCAGTGCCTGTGTTTGGAGATGCTCCCTAAGCGCATGAAACTAATGCTGTGAGCAGTGCCAAAATCCTTGTGTGCACTAGTCACACTTTTACCTCCTCCCCGTTTCCGGATGATTCTTCCCCGTCTGAAATCATCCAAACGTTATCTTCGGGCCATGTTGCAATGAAGGACACCACTACCTCACTGACGGCTGATCGACACACAATGTCCTTTCCCGAAACTGCCGCGTGTTGCGATGTAGCCCTATTTGCGATGTAGTCAAGCTGAGCTTCAGTCCGTATAACGTCCACCTTTACGTGCAGGACGGGGAGGCCTCCAGCAACATACCCCCACACTTTCTCTCGAATAGTTAATACGTTATGTTACTTGACCTTCCCGTCCTTATGTTCTGGTGAGTGTTTATGCAGTGATAACCACAAATCCCCGACATGAATTTGTGAAAACCGTATCAAAATTTCTACAGTAGTTCCTGAGATTAGTCACAACATACAGACAGAAGAACGTGGTGGGTAACTGTTTCATAATATGTGTAGGTGCCAACATATTTCATACGATGACAATCTTTGCTTTCCCTATACTTTGACAAAATGTCAAAATTTCAGTCGCAATAAATATTTTCAACTACTATAAGGGGTATGGGTATAATGAAGAATGTGAAATGTTGTCGACCTGGCAAGTAAGGACGAGTCTTTTGAGTCAAACGTACTTAAATGCCGGCCGGTGTGGCCGTGCGGTTCTAGGCGCTTCAGTCTGGAACCGCGTGACCGCTACGGTCGCATGTTCGAATACTGCTTCGGGCATGGATGTGTGTGATGTCCTTAGGTTAGTTAGGTTTAAGTAGTTCTGAGTTCTAGGGGACTGATGACCACAGATGTTAAGTCCCATAGTGCTCAGAGCCATTTGAACCGTACTTAAATTTTGATGATTTAGAAATAACCTTTCCATTAGTAGGAATACGGTTTCAACTATCAACTGTGTTAGTCGGGACAAAAATGGAAGTCAAAGGATTCCAAACAGAGTTAATAGGTTTGAAGCTGCAACAATTTTTATTTGAAATCCCTCAGTTTAGAATTTTTTAAATTCCAGTCGTCTGATTCTGTAGTTGAAAGGAAGGCCAGAGTTTAACATCTCGTCGACGCCGGAGTCGTTACAAACGGAGCACGAACTGTGAGTGGATAAAATTAGGTTCAAATAGTTCAAATGGCTCTCAGCACTATGGGACTTAACTTCTGAGGTCATCAGTCCCCTAGAACTTAGAACTACTTAAACCTAACTACCCTAAGGACATCACACACATCGATGCCCGAGGCAGGCTTCGAACATGCGACCGTAGCGATCGCGCGGTTCCCGACTGTAGCGCCTAGAACCGCTCGGCCATCCGGCCGGCGATAAAATTAGGGATGGGGTGTTTTCCAATTTCATATCGATTCTTGGTACTGCCGTAGTCACACAATGTGACGTGCTCAAGATGATCACCACTAATGTTGTATACTGATACTGTCCGGTTCTTTCTCTTTTTTATAGCCATTATCTAGCAGTAATTTATTACGTGAAGCAGTTTTACGTTTCCTTATGATAAACCTGGTTTCTTACTTACTCGTGTCAAAAGCTTTCCTCTACAGTACATTGAGTTGTGCGCGATTCGTATAAGAGACAGTCAAATGGAACCGAGGCAGATGGAAGGGAAGAAACTAAACTGCTTATTCTTTCGAAAGTAATCGCTGTGACTGCTAATACATTTATCCCGTTGTGAAACAAGGTGGTAACTAACTTAATGGAAAAATGTTGTGGTTACCTATGAAACCATGATTGTATTCAGGCGTGCACATCTTCGTCCCAAGCAGCCTTAGTCTAAGCAGCATGGCGGCGTGTGGACCCGCCCACACGATGCCAACGTTGTTTCGAATACACTGCAGAAGATTCGCTGGGATGGCCTCCCACATCCTGCATACAATCACGATCTCTCTCCATGCGATTTTCATGTTTTTGGAGCCCTGATGAAAGACATTCCTGGCCATCGATCAGCTGTGGACAGAGAGGTGCATGTCAGGGTTGTTGTTGTTGTGGTCTTCAGTCCTGAGACTGGTTTGATACAGCTCTCCATGCTACTCTATCCTGTGCAAGCCTCTTCATCTCCCAGTACCTACTGCAACCTACATCCTTCTGAATCTGCTTAGTGTATTCATCTCTTGGTCTCCCTCTACGATTTTTACCCTCCACGCTGCCCTCCAAACTAAATTGGTGATCTCTTGATGCCTCAGAACATGTCCTACCAACCGATCCCTTCTTCTGGTCAAGTTGTGCCACAAACTTCTCTTCTCCCCAATTCTATTCAATACTTCCTCATTAGTTATGTGATCTACCCATCTAATCTTCAGCATTCATCTGTAGCACCACATTTCGAAAGCTTCTATTATCTTCTTGTCCAAACTATTTATCGTCCATGTTTCACTTCCATACATGGCTACACTCGATAAAAATACTTTCAGAAATGACTTCCTGACACTTAAATCTATACTCGATGTTAACAAATTTCTCTTCTTCAGAAACGCTTTCCTTGCCATTGCCAGTCTACATTTTATATCCTCTCTACTTCGTCCATTATCAGTTATTTTGCTCCCCAAATAGCAAAACTCCTTTACTACTTTAAGTGTCTCATTTCCTAATCTAATACCCTCAGCATCACCCGACTTAATTCGACTACATTCCATTATCCATACAGTAAAGCTGCATGCCCTCGGGAAAAATTACGGCTGTAGTTTCCCCTTGCTTTCAGCCGTTCGCAGTACCAGCACAGCAAGGCCGTTTTGGTTATTGTTACAAGGCCAGATCAGTCAATCATCCAGACTGTTGCCGTTGCAACTACTGAAAAGGCATGCCAGGGTAGGAAACCGGAAACATTTTTCCATGAAGGTTCTGACTATCTTGTCTCATAGTGGCGATTACTTTCGAAATTATGAACAGTTCAGTTTCTTCCACCTGTCTAGTTTTATCTGACTGTCCCATTTCTTGTTTAAAAAAATACTAAAATAAAATAAAGTAAAAGAATGTTCAGATATATATCATCGACCAAATTTGCATATCATGTATTATGAGCCATATCTAGGGTACTATCGTTTGCGAGAATTATATCCTGAGTTAACAGATAAATAGATAGAATAGATAGAAATGGGGCCGATAAAGACGTTCCACAGTTTGTTATACACACACGCACACACACACACACACACACACACACACAAACACACCACACACACACACACTTGCTATCCTCCGATGCCAAAACACCCCACTGCTCGCTGTAAGTGGCTTGAAAATGTTCTCGGATTTACATACAATCTTGTACAGGTTTTCACTAAAAAAGTCTCACATTGTCTGGACGGAGTTTCGATGGTTTCAGAGGTGGCACACCCCACTCTGATTTTCGCAACATTGTCAGTCATGTTAATATTCATATTTTAGGTCATGGTCTATGTGTTCCCCAGTATTACATCTGGTATGTTTGATTTGTGACTTTTTACATAAGGAAATTTTGAGCAGTAGGTTCTTATAACTGTACTTGTAACCTGTAGAGAACGTGTACCCGAGAGGCCATAGGTGATGGAGAATGGGGAGAGAGATGGGCTGGGGGCTGTAAATTCTGAGTGCAGCGACCAGGGTGTGTGAATGGGAATGGGAAGCAGCACTCAGTGGCTCATACCTGCAGAGGGACTTCTCGCCATAGCACTCTTCTTCTTCTGCTTAGGGCCAGACAGGAGGCGCGCTGGATCACAAAACATTTTACCCGAGCTAGGAGGCAGTCAGATGGTTGAAATGGCTCTAACCACTATGGGACTTAACATCTGAGGTCAAGTCCCCTAGAACTTACAACTACTCAAACCTAACTAACCTAAGGACATCACACACATCCATGCCCAAGGCAGGATTCGAACCTGCGACCGTAGTGGTCGCGCGGTTCCAGACTGAAGCGCCTAGAACCGCTCGGCCACAATGGCCGGCTAGGAAGCACTCAATCACAAAGGTGACCAGTTGGCGAAAAGTGAGTGAAGGAAGCCATTGAAGAGAAACTGCTATAAACTGAGCCTTTGTGCAAACGGTTGGAAGATCATAAAACCCCGTGCGTCCTCATGTTGGAGGCTGGGATGCTAGAGACAGAGCAGCTGGTGCTCATGTTCAGTGGAGACAAGACTGTAACTCCGCTGAAGGAAGGAAGCCACCAGGTTCTTTAAGCGTGCCGACAGAACATATTTCATGGACATGACTGTCTGTGGAACCTTAACAGCCTTCTTTCAGAAACTGGAAATGGTCGACCTGAAAAGATTGGATCTCTCTGTACATGAGAGACTGTGGGCCCGTCCAAGTAGATTTTTCATTTTTTTTAATTTTTATTTTTTGCAGCTGAAACACGAGAACGACGCCTCCCTAGTCCAAAATCTTTTCTCAGGCAAGAGAGATTTGGAGTCATCGATTGGCTCCTCTCAGGATATGCAAAGTGGAGGCTTGCTCCTCCAGCGTGAGAAACCCAGTGCTGTGTGTGGATTGGCTACCAGACCAACAGAACATTCAAGAAAGAATATTCAATGGGCAGAGGATAGTTCTATTGGTCTGTGCAACGTGGGGGCGGTTTCGTTTTCGCTAATTCGGCTCCGATACTGAGGTTGGTGGAAAGTGAAGATGATTCCTTGCCTTCATCCTTTGGTCCTCCCATGCCGGAGAGCTTCAGGTCTTTCCCTAGTGGATGAGACTTCTGGCCTGTATCTCGTGGTGGACTAAGAGCCAGTGACAGTTTCCAAATCTACCGACAGTGGAATTGCATATCATCTTCGCCGTATCGTGTGTCGCGAGGGTGAACTTATTCGTCCTAAGTCCGCAGTCTGATGTTTGACAGTCACCTGTGAGTCAAATTGGTTTGGCCAGACCAGCGAACAGAGATGCACCGCGCACTGAAATCTGATGGATTATCAGGGCTCTGATGGGGAAGTTTCCCGTGTTGTGATCATTAGAACGCCAAACCGCGTAATTTGCAAATTTTCGTGGATGCGTGGGACCATTATACAGGGTGACAACTATTGCCACTTAGAATAACTCTGAAAGTATGATAGTAGCTGAAACGCTTCTGGGACCAATGTTGCATAGGACAACGGAGGCCATATTATGACGTTGGTTTTTTGTTGCTGGGTGGGGTCACGTCAGAGATATGAAGGTCAACTTTTTTTTTAAAAATGGGATGCTATAGTTTGGTACTTATTCTCTGATAGCGGCTATCGAGACTAATCCAATGATGTATAACAGTAAGGTCTTTGAAGGTCAACGAAGGTCTAGAAGGTGGCATGAACGTCCATTTACAGAAAGTGTTCGAAATGATGAGCATTGGTATCAGTGCAGTGCTGGAATATTCTCATCATGGATTGAATGGTATTCCTTATCACTTCAGCACTAATCGAAGCAAATGCTCTGACAATCCTCTCTCGAATACCGTGCAAATAGTAATTATAGCCGAATACGGAGCATCGATCTAACGTGCCATTGACATGTAAACACCATTCGACGGTTTCTTAATGCAATACTAATAGGAACGGTAAGACAAGTATCGTGGAATCAAGTGGATGTGAATGATGTATTCCTTCGAAGAACAAGATATGCTTCTCATTTACGGAGAATGCCAACGTAACTCAGTGAGAACTAGAGACTTATATGCTGAAAGATTTCCTCAACGTACTCACCCTACACGTCGTACATTTAAATGTGTGTATGATAAATTGAGAACAACTGGATCTTTAACGCATCGGAAACATATCCGGCAAAGGAAAGTTACTAAAGAGGAATCGGAAATTCGTACTCTTGCCACTGTGGTTAGAGATCCTTGTGTCAGTTCGCGTCCTATCGCAAGGGAATCTGGCATGAGCCAGAGTAGTGTTGTTCCTGTTCTGCATCGCGATAAATATCATCCTTACCATATCAGTCTCCACCAGGAATTAACTAGTATGGATTGTATGTGTCGCATGGGCTCAACTTCAGATTCAGAGTGATGGCTCATTTATTAGTTTGATTTTATTTACTGAAGAGGCTACATTCACGAACCATGGAAATGTTAATTTGCATAACATACATTATTGAGCAATAGAAAATCCATGTTGGCTGCGGCAAGTTGCACACAAAAAACCATGGTCGGTGAATGTATGGTGTAGGATTATGGAGGACAGAATTATAGGCCCCTATTTCATCGAAAGAAATCTTAATGGTAGGAAATACACGACATTCCTGCAAGAAACACTAGGTCTGTTATTGGAAGAAATACCTTGAGAAACGAGGAACAGAATGTGGTATCAACACGATGGGTGTCCGGCATATTTTTCGCTGATGGCTAGAAATGAGTTGCAGAGACAATCCCCAAATCGTTGGATTGGACGCGGAGATGTGTCGTAGCCGGCTCGTTCGTCAGACTTGACGCCTCTGGATTTTTTCTTGTGGGGATTCGTAAAAGGCATTGTTTATAAAGACGTTCCAACTACACCTGAAGATACATGAGAGAGAATTGTCAGAGCATGTGCTTCGATAAGTGCCGATGTGATAAGGAATACCACTCAATCCATGATAAGAAGGTAGCAGCACTGCATTGATACCAGTGGTCATCACTTCGAACACCTTCTGTAAATGAACGTTCATGCCACCTTTGTGACCTTCGTTGACCTTCAAAGACCTTACTGTTACACATCATTGGATTCGTCTCGATAGCCGCTATCAGAGAATAAGTACCAAACTATAGCATTCCATTAAAAAAAAACAAAGTTGGCCTTCATATCTCTGAAGCGACCCCTCCTAGCAACAAAAACCAACGTTGTATTATGGCCCCAATTGTCTCAAGCAACTTTTGTCGCACAAACTTTTCAGCTCCTATCATACTTTCGGAGTTATTGTTGGTGGCAGTAGTTAGTGACCGCAGCGCGCCGATTGCTCGCCCACAGCACGCCATTTTCTGCTACCGTCTGAATCAAAAGGCTAAAATATTGCTGCACCAGCGTAGGGTTGTTAAATGATATTGCCATCTCCCTATTCTTAGGTAAACCACTGTTTGTGGTAAACTTGGTCGTAGCTGATTCCATTTGAAGGGAGTTGGGCCTCACAGTGGATTCATGCAAACAAAGTCATATTGCTTTGAAATAGGGATCAGTTCAGGGGAGAATCTTTATAGCTTCCTCCCCAATGTATGCTTTGTCAATCAAACACCACCCCGTTTCTGAATTGTGTTTGTCATTTTTTGTGTAAAACTTACCAGCTCATTGTAGTTATAAAATTAAATACGCTACTGTTCTCATTTGTATTCCCTCAACGATTCACTGTTCTTATTTCACTGTTGTACTATATGGGTAGACCTACAATTTTAGCTTCAATCTTATTAAATTAATTAATTTCATTATTTATTTGTATTCTGAAAGTGAGCAAGGGCGTAGGTAACAAAAGTGCTATGACAAAATTTACTAATTTCATATATAGATATTCAGGGTGCAGCTCATGAGAACAGAATAGTTTTCTTTATGTAAAGATAATAACATCTAGCATGACTCAGACGTATTTATGATTAAAGCAAGCGATGGCTTGCAGGTTCTGCTGTTCGAAGGAAAAAAGTGGGTAAGCTTCAACGTTCTCAGCCTTCAGTCTTTCATGATCGATGACAACTTCTCGAGGAATATTAAGAGGTGCGAAACTGGCAAGACAGTAAGTCCTCGCAACAGATATAGTTTTCAAGCACCCTGTAATCAATCTGCAAGCTTCATTCAGAGTAGGGTCCATGGTGTTGGCATGAGATGATTTATACTAGACAGTGGAGGGATACTCTGCTATAGAATAGCACAAAGCCAAAGCAGTGGTTGTAACAAGTTGTGTCTTCGCCCCTTAACTTTCTCAAGATGTGATGCCCAGAGCTGGTTTTCTGTTTCATGTTGGTACACTGTTGTCTGATAGTGAGGGAGCAGTCCAGTGTTACTCTTGGGTATTTTGAAATGAAGCTATATTCCAAGAGGGAGCTGTTCCAAGATACATTCAGGTTTCTTGAGGCTTCCCTGTTCGTGAGGTGGAAAGCACAGAGTAGAATTTTTGAAGGGTTGGGTTTTAGATGGTTTGCCTAGTTATTTCAGAGCATCTTCAAGAGAGTTCTGTCTCTTCAAATGCTTCACCGTAGGAGACCGAGGAAAGTCCATCACAGATTGGCGTTTCTTTTCTGTTGTGCAAGCCCCGTCCAGTATAACGGCCTGAGTTCTGTTACCCAAACAATCTCATGTCTGCAAAGACAATCCATGCGATCGACTTTTGGCTGTTAGTAGACGATGTGCCTCAGTGTCGAACGCTTTCGAGAATCTAGGGAGATGTGATTTACCTGTTCACACCTGCATCTATTGTTTGGAAGACATGTTTTAATAAAGCAAGCAGTAACAGTTGAGCTATTGCGTACCGTGTTTGCGTTATGCCAGAAGCGACTGTGAGCAATATGCGTATGGACATAGCCTGTTGCACAAGGTGCTTTATGTTTGTAAATATTTTTGTCGTAACCTTTTATAATGTGCTATTTTTGTCTACTTGACATCTAATGCGTCAGGCCAGTTTAAAATGAACATGTTTTACAACAAATGATTGTAAGACCTGAAGATGACGGCATAGTCTGTTGAAACCGATTGTCTTAAATAAAAAAAGAAATTATACGATCTTGGTTGTTGAGTCGTTTGCCGAAGGTCGCCAGGGTTCCTGAAGTCGGTCTTAGCAAGCTGCCAACTACGCTTACACGCACGTGTGGTAGGAGGCAGCAAACGGGTTGCACGAAGGAAATGGTCACTCGAATACATGTCAGAGAGACAAGAACACTCGAGACGATCGGGAAGCTGAGCAGTACAGAACGAGAGATCAAAATGGGAATAGGTGTGAGTGGAGTTTGGAACATGGGTGCTCAAGTTTTAAAACAGTTGAGGTTGAGTTGATTGAGAAGGTTAGCCAAGACAGAACCTCTCTGAGAGATTCTCGAAGAACCCTAAAGGAGATGGAGGACATTAAAGTCGCTGAGCAGCAAACAGGGTTCAGGGAGCTGACCAATAAGCCGGAGTAAGTCATCTCTGCTGACAGCGAATGATGGAGGAACGTAGACGTTACAAAGAGAAAAGGTGAAACGAGGAAGGAAAAGGCGAGCAGCAATAGCTTGCAGCCGGGTGTTCAACGAAATGGTTTGGCTATGGACATCATGTCGGATGGCAGCATCACTCCCCTATGAGATGGGATGCCGTCTTCGGGCGGGGGGGGGGGGGGGGGGCAGAAAACATCTGGACGCTGGGATTCCAAGAGTAGCCATAATTCCTCCTTATTGGATCTAATGCAACGCGCGAACGTTCCATTGGAGAAGAGTCATAATAAGGAATGGGTATGAAGGAACAAATGAAAGGTGGTGGCTGCCGAGTGCCAGCCTTGAGAGACTTACCGCTACAGGGCACGGTGGCTGGAGGATCCTGTTTCATGACTTGTACAGAGGTATCGATATTCTCTCTGGGTCAGCCTGCGAATTACAGGTTCAAAAGGTTCAAATTGCTCTGAGCACTACGCGATTTAACTTCTGAGGTCATCAGTCACCTAGAACTTAGAGAACTAATTAAACCTAACTAAACTAAGGACATCACACACATCCATGCCCGAGGCAGGATTCGAACCTGCGACCGTAACGGTCACGCGGTTCCAGACTGAAGCGCCTAGAACCGCACGACCACGCGAATTACAGGTAGAAAAACGGTGTGCACAGGCAAAAAGGAGGACGGCCAGGTGAAGGTATCATGTGGCGACACCGTTGAAGAGGATCTCCTAGTTGAAGAAGGGGAAGACTATTTGCCTTGGTTCGATTTATTAGAGCATTTACTGTTGCCAGGAGCAACGTAAAAAGTCTTCGCCGGAGTATTCTTTTTGTCCTTTGCGGCCTGCTGGTTGGGTGTCAGGAGATGTCGCCGCCACGGGCGATGGTTTGCTGGCTTGTTGTGCAGCTGTAGCAGGAGACGGGGATGGTACCTGATACTGGCCGATTTCACAACTGCAGTATTGAACTGGAGGTCGGAATTCTGTGTTGTCATGTTTTTCGTGGAGTGAGGCGTAGCAAGAGGGTATTGTAACTGCCAGATGGTAAAATGCAGGACTTTTAAGTTACCAACAACTTGCGAGCGACGGGGTAGGGTACTTTTTTCTTCAACCGGATCTCCTGGACAGCCTGCTCATCGAGATACACGAGACACTCACGGGATGAGGTGGCATGGTCGCCATTACATTTGATACAGTCGGGGGAAGGAGGCAGTCAATCACCCATGTGAACGTCTCTACCACAAGTAACATTTGGCCGTGTTTTGCAAGCACGTGTAGGTGATTATTACGTTGACACTGGTAGTAACGCATCGGGTTTGGAGTGAACATTCGAACTGTGATGACTTAATAGCCTACCTTAAGTATTACTCGATCAAATGTAAGAAAACAGTGCGTGTAGCCGCTAAGTTTGCATCAACCTCTTTCATTGTCCCAATGGACCACAGTGATACCCTGATCATTGAGGTAGTTTTGGATTTCTCCCCCAGGCAGACCACCAAGCACTGAGTGTAAATAACGCAACTAAAAGAATTTAGTGTGTGATGGGCCTCAAAGCAAATAGGATAGCCGTGGATGAGTGAAGCTGTAAGCAGTTGTTCGGACTGAAAATGAAGCGAGAGCAGGACTTCACAGGGCCTGCGGTTGCGCCAATTCCTTTCTGAATGATTAAATGATTACCGCAGCAAAGGACTGACCTTCAGTATGTGACACAAGGAACTTAGGTGCAGCTGGGAGAGTCATCGTGTCTTTGCCTCATTCCGTTGCGGTTAGTAGAAGTAGAAGATGATTGGCTCATTGTGAAGAAATCCCCCATGATTGCCAGTATCTTCGTTGGTGGGCTCCTTCCAACTGGGGGCCACCTCAAGTGGGTCTCAACCACCGTAGGTAATTGTTCACACCTCAGGTCGCTCCTCATGTATTCCTGACAGAGGAACCAGTTGCCAGTTGAGAACGTAACAGCCGATCCCTGGACCTGGCCTGTACCAGAGGGTATGTGTGAATCCTAACTGTCGACCCAGGCCTGGGAATTACGCGTTATGCAGTCACTTGCTAAGCGACAAACGCGTGGGCTGGCCTTCAGGAGCGCACATGGAGGTAGAAGAAACAAAGAGACGTAGGGGTGGAGACGGAGAACGAAGAAACAAAGAAAAAGCGGACTACTGACTATTGCAATACTGGGATACTAAAATTGCAAAATTTCAGAGCGAATATACGCAATACATGTTCCCTAAGGGAGGGGAAAAGAAAAAGGAGGATAGACATGCAGAACAAAAAGGGAAGAAGTGCTTCAAACGCTGGAGCCACATTGTAGCCAAGTACGAACGCACCAAGGAGTGGTGACCTATCTGAGTGGGAAGGGCCGGGGGATTGGAAGAAGAGCCATTTTACTTTTTCACCACATGCGGGATGTGTAATAATATTGAAGGTGTACGATAGTAGATGCAAAGTCGTTCTAGTAAAAATGCGGCCACAGACGAACCGTTTGAAAAATAACTGTCGCTGGCATCGGTATGAAATATTTTCGTAGTACAAAAATTGTTTCAAATGTAGACCTTTAGTTTAAGTCCCTATCTTATTGGGCTCAAATATCACCCTTGGATTGCCTTAACAAGGGATGCAATACTACTTCAGCACGTTACAGGCGGCCATTTACTAAAGGGTGCAACAAAAGGTACAGCCAAACTTTCAGGAAACATTCCTCACATGTAGAGGAAGAAAATGTGTGACACGGAGGTGTGTCTGGAAACACTTTATTTCCATGTTACAGCTCAGTTTCTATAGACCTGCAAAACAATCATCTCCTTTTTAAAACAAACCTCATCTGTGAACAGCACCTTTTCACTAAAGTGAGGGTTGACACATTGCTGAATCATTCGCAGAAGTGTATACATGCAGAAAAAGCAGTTGATAGTGTCTGTACATGCTGTACATGGTAGGGACACAGCATTCTTTCAGGTGTCACTCTCCAGTTATGTTTCCAATGTTACTTGTTGCTGCTGTCTTGCGCTAGCTCTAGAGACTGTCGTCGACTGTAATAAGTTTTTTTTATCTTTTATGTTGGCTTTAGGGACTTGCGCCTACAGCCATCTCAATAGTGGAGTGGAGAAAATATCCGACCAATCCAGGAATCGATCCTGGGTCCCTTCGTTTAGCAATGCTCCTCGCTGACCGCGCAGCTACCGAGGTGGTCAAGGAAGAAGTTCCCCTCCCAGTTCAGGTGTTCTCGTTCTTATAGACCTTCCTCAGGCTGAAATGTCTCATGCCCCTAAGACGACGATTAATTGTTGCAAACGTCCATTTGAAGGCGCTGTCGTTCTGAAGATCTATCGCGGTACGAAAATCGTGCTCGACGGCCATTACCATCTCTAATCCGTATAGCAAACGGACATCTGCCAAGTTCACATTTGAGTACACTTTCATCTCACTGTACCCGAAACCAAGTCCGTAATGAACACTACACAGCTGATACTACGTGCATGCTGCTGGTAGACCAATTAAGTTAGTCGCATGTCAACACAAGGGCAACGGCCTTGCCGCAGTGGATACCCCGGTTCCCGTGAGATCACCGAAGTTAAGCGCTGTCGGGCGTGGCCGGCACTTGGATGGGTGACCATCCGGGTCGCCATGCGCTGTTGCCAGTTTTCGGGGTGCACTCAGCCTCGTGATGCCAATTGAGGAGCTACTCGACCGAATAGTAGCGGCTCTGGCCAGAGAAAACCACCATAACAACCGGGAGAGCGGTGTGCTGACCACACGCCCCTCCTATCCGCATCCTTAGCTGAGTATGACACGGCGGTCGCATGGTCCCGATGGGTCACTTGTGGCCTTAAGACTGAATTCTTTTATGTCAACACAAGCAATGAAGTTAGTCACAGGTCAATATTCGTTCAATTTGAACAAAAAACACAGGCAGTGTACCTAAGGATTACAAGAGGGTATTCTGAACATTTATTGTAAGAAAAAGTTTCATGTAATGTTGGCGGGTTCTGTTTCTGCGTGTTTCCCGTGATTAATGCAATAATGAAGAGAAGTAGAGCATGAGCTCTAATATGGACGTAAAGCATTCCCGGCCCGATGTGCACATAAAATATCTTCTTCCCGTACTCACGAGGAATGTTTGCTGAAAGTTTGGCCATACCTTCTCGTTACATCCTGTATAAATTTAACTGTTAAAGGAGGTGTTTCTCATGTCATTCCATTTGGACGCGATACTGCACACGCCTCTGCAGTGAATTACAAACTATTTCAAAAATCTCCGGATCATCTTGTAAAGTTTGACAACATTGTAGAATTCGCTGCTCCAGTTCTTAAAATGTATGAACGGGTATGCTGCACATATCACATTTCAGATGTCCTCAGAAAAATCCTGAGGATAGGTATTAGGTAACCTTGGAGGTCAAGCTACGGCCTTGTTCGACTTATCTATCTTGGATCACATTTGCGCATCTGTCTTTCATCAACAGCAAAATGTTCCAGTGCCTCATGTTCAACATTCTTCAGCATTGTGCAAGAGGAACATCCTCAAACATCCTGGGAGAAGCACGAATTCCACAGTCGCCAGTTAATTCGAACTTCTGAATGATGTTCGTCAATCCCAGTGCGGAAAGAGAACCTCTCCACATTTCTTTACTGCGTCGATACCTGCGATGAACAGCGGTACTAGTGCTGTTATTGTGATAAAACAGCTTATGACCCTAACACTACTAACAAATCCTGCAGCGTACAGTCTGATGATAAATACTATAAATTTCGGTATGCATGTAGTAAATAGTTCTCCGTCTCCACTGGTTCAAGTAGCGAAAATTTAATTATAACCACCCTGTATACATTTCATTGTGGTAAGATTCCACTGTAACTACACATAGCGCTACCCATATAAATGACACTAGATCGTTAAAATCCCGAGCTGTTTGGCGGTCCTTGCCCATAATGCCCCAAACGTTCTAAATTGGGGATTCATCCAGCGATATTGCTGGCCAAGGTAGGGCTTGGCAAGCACGAAAAGAAGCGGTAAAAATTATTGGCGTTTATGGCCGGAAATTATCTTGCTGAATTGTAAGCCCAAGATGATTTGTCATGAAGACCTACTCAGTGGGAAGAAGAATATCGTTGACATACCGCTGTGCTGTAAACGTGCCGCGAATGACAGGTTGGTCCCCCTCTGCAGTCCGGGGCGTCTCCAGACAGGTCTTCACTTGTCATCGGGGCTCAAATCGCAGTGGATTCGTCACTGAAGACTGCTCCAGTCAATGAGAATTCTGGCCGAAGAAGTGTCTGGAGATGCCCACAGAGCATAGAAGTAGAGGGGTCTTTGGGTCGCTCGAGGTGTGTCAAGCTTCCCTTTCCCTCTGAATACTCGTAACTAGTGAGATGCTGGTCAATCCACGCAACATGTATCTCATTATACAGGGGAAGTGAAACTTGCCTCCGAAAATTTATATTTAGTTTAGTCCATAGTTTATGAGTAAAACTTACTTTTTGCATAAAAATAAAAAACGCTTTTTGGTCCGAGCGTGTTTTCCGCTGTTAAGTTTTTTTCATTCGATTTTTTTAGGAAACCATACTGTAAGAAAATTATTAGCACTTATTATAGCAACACAATGCAGCTTCGTAATGAACGTTTTTCTTTTTGTTATGGCCCTTAGTTATTGTGGTACGTTGAAATGGTACAACACTGCGCATGTTTTGAAAAGTTTGCTTTGAAAAATTTAGTCGCTGGTCATTTTACGTTTGGTGCGACTTGAGCCAACCATTACTTCTTACTAAATGTAGCTATCACGTCGAAATTGTTTTTAGCAGTGGAACGAGAGTTATACTTCTTTCCATTTTAGAGGAAATACGTGAGATATATTGGAATATGTCCACGACGAGGTCGGCCGCTATGTGCCGAAATGCGACTATTGCCGCTTACTATGCGGAGTCCGGAGCTGCCTCGAGTCTTCTTTGTATGCTGCCGATACAACCCGTAGCTGGAAATCAAAGGAAAACTTAATGAAATGAAAATACATTGGGAATCGTCAGCTCATGACAATGACTATTTTTTTCACTCTATGCTGCCTGGTTTGAAGAAATAATGTTAGCTGTATTATTTTGTTCACAACGTTATCTATAGTATTGGATTTTCTATATTAGTGTGTAACCTGATCACTTCGCAACTACTGATTTAGCTGTGCGCGCTGCGGACTATTGACGAGTGCTGCTTTCGTTTGTTTCCAATGACGCACGAACGATATACAGGGTTATTACAAATGATTTGAAGCGATTTCACAGCTCTACAATAACTTTATTATTTGAGATATTTTCACAATGCTTTGCACACACATACAAAAACTCAAAAAGTTTTTTTAGGCATTCACAAATGTTCGATATGTGCCCCTTTAGTGATTCGGCAGACATCAAGCCGATAATCAAGTTCCTCCCACACTCGGCGCAGCATGTCCCCATCAATGAGTTCGAAAGCATTGTTGATGCGAGCTCGCAGTTCTGGCACGTTTCTTGGTAGAGGAGGTTTAAACACTGAATCTTTCACATCACTATGCGTGAAACTTGCCCGCACGCGTTCAACCGTTTCTTCGCTCACTGCAGGCCGACCCGTTGATTTCCCCTTACAGAGCCATCCAGAAGCTTTAAACTGCGCATACCATCGCCGAATGGAGTTAGCAGTTTGTGGATCTTTGTTGAACTTCGTCCTGAAGTGTCGTTGCACTGTTATGACTGACTGATGTGAGTGCATTTCAAGCACGACATACGCTTTCTCGGCTCCTGTCACCATTTTGTCTCACTGCGCTCTCGAGCGCTCTGGCGCAAGAAACCTGAAGTGCGGCTTCAGCCGAACAAAACTTTATGAGTTTTTCTACGTATCTGTAGTGTGTCGTGACCATATGTCAATGAATGGAGCTACTGTGAATTTATGAAATCGCTTCAATCATTTGTAATAGCCCTGTAAATACGCTCACTCAAAATGTGATACAGTTCCTGAATTGTACTCTGCATACGTACACCAAACAATACACTCTGTTAACACAGTTCTAAAGAAAGAATCGAAATGAACAAATAGGAAAATAAAACTTGTTTTGCAGTCGAACAATGCAGCTGTGCGTCTAGGGGACAACGGTACTTTCACTTTAATAAATTCTTCTTCAGGACGAAGTAGAAAATGAAAAAAATTAAACTTGTGTTACTGTCTGACATTTGTCATTTATAGATTCTTCAAGGTAGAAACGTAGGAAATTGAAACTTCATGATCTAATAACTCGAGTTTGGGTTCAGAGCACAGTTGGAGGTTTCTTCGCAGCTTTCTCGTTTTCTTTCATTGTTCTATGAAAGTGTGCACGCCATGCTACAATGTCCTTCCTCTCAATCTGAAATGTTCTATTTTTACATTTTTAAAACAAAAGATACAAAACTAAGATACGTTCTTTATCAACACCGTTCAGTCTGAGCATAATCTTCGATAACGTATATTTGTGCAATGACTTTGTATTTCAGCAGACGCTATGAACACAGTATTAGTAACACTCTGTGCTTTTAACGTTGACTGTACAATGCCGAGCCAAGTGCGTAAATCCACAGATAAACACTGACTGATGCCGACACCAAGTCACAGCCATGTGGCAGAACTTCACTGTTTCGGGTCAAGGGCGGACTCTTCGCGAGCGCCTAGTTAAAAAAAAGCCTCGCCAAAACAAACAGCAGTGCTACCAGATTGGCCGCTTCCCATTTTAGGCGAATGATAGGACTCGCAAAATCAAATCGAACACTATTGCACCCGAGATCGAGCCAACACGAAACTAGCTCATCCTCCCCCGGTTAAAAAAGGCCTTGAGCATGTGGAATGTGGAAGGGGGGAGGGGGGGGGGAAGCTCAGCTCGACTCTGCCACTACCTCATACTGGAATCCCAAAGCATTGCTCTGGGCCGTCCGGTGTGGCCGAGCGGTTCTAGGCGCTTCAGTCTGGAACCGCGCGACCGCTACGGTCGCAGGTTCAAATCCTGCCTGGGGCATGGTTGTGTGTGATGTCCTTAGGTTAGTTAGGTTTAAGTAGTTCTAAATTCTAGGGGACTGATGACCTCAGATGTTAAGTCCCATAGCGCTCAGAGCCATTTGAACCATTGCTCTGGCTTACGTGAACCCGAGCTTGCTGCCCTCTCGTAACATTTAACATTCGCAACCACAAACGAGACTTATGTGGCCACCTCAAAAATCCTGAATGTCTCAACAAATCTCGGATGCATTTTAATTTTGCCTGCAGTCTACTGCACCTTTTAAAGTTTTTAAAGGGGACCAAGTCGCCAACTTTATAAGAGGTAGGACGCCTGCCACGATTGTACCGTTCTGTTTGCCGTCGGTGAGCCACTTTAATGTTGTTAGTGGGTCTCTTCCAATAATTCTGATGGTAGTGACGTCTATCTTCTCGGGGAGGTCATTTATTCCACTCGTGTTGGAAATGGGAGAATTAACCAGATAGACTAAAACCAAGCCTGCTGGAGTGGTTTTATGAGCTTCGTGCACTGCCATACTGAACGCAAAATTTAGCCAGTTAAGTGACTCATCCAACTTATTTTGCCCTTTACTGTGATAAATTATGATAGCCCCCTTTAAGCTGCGATTGACTCGCTCGCAAGGAAAGGTTGCGAATAATAGGGTACCCTAGGGACATGTTTAACAGCATTCTGAAAGCAAAAAATGCTTGAAATCCGTAGAAACAAAAGCAGTTAGGTTATCACTAACTAAAACCGTTGGTGGAGCAAAACTTGCAAATATGCTTCCCATACGGTGTATCGTGATGCCCACATTCATAGCCAAGGAAAACGACTAAATGCGTTGACGACTACGAACACATATTTACTACCATTCCTAGGAAGAGGTAAAGGACTCAAGCAATCAATAAATAACTTATGTATAGCTTCCCATCTCGATAAAACTGCAACAACTGTAAGGAGGCTTCTTAAGGTTTTTATGTTGATAACGTCACGTAGCGCTCTGTATGAAAATCACTCACTGTGCTGTGTGCAGTCTGTGGCTGATTTGCATTGTTGGAATATTTGCTATTGTAGTGTTGGGCAGTTGGATGTGAACAGTGTGTAGCGCTGCGCAGTTGGAGGTGAGCCGCCAGCAGTGGTGGATGTGAGAAGAAAGATGACAGAGTTTTGAAAGCGGACGATCTAGACGTGTGTCCGTCAGAAAAACGAAATTTATAAGACTGGATGTCATGAACTATAATGACTTTTGAACACTATTAAGGTAAATACATTGTTTATTCTCTATCAAAATCTTTCATTTGCTAATTATGCCTATCAGTAGTTAGTGCCTTCGCCGGCCGCGGTGGCCGAGCGTTTCTAGGCGCTTCAGTCCGGAACCGCGCGACTGCTACGGTCGCTGGTTCGAGTCCTGCCTCGGGCATGGATGTGTGTGATGTCCTTAGGTTAGTTAGGTTTAAGTAGTTCTAAGTTCTAGGGGACTGATGACCTAAGATGTTAAGTCCCCTAGTTCTCAGAGTAATTTGAACCATTTTTAGTGCCTTCAGTAGTTAGAATCTTTTATTTAGCTGGCAGTATTGGCGCTCGCTGTATTGCAGTAGGTCGAGTAACGAATTTTTTTGTGAGGTAAGTGATTCATGAAAGGTATAGGTTATTATTAGTCAGGGCCATTCTTTTGTAGGGATTATTGAAAGTCAGATTGCGTTGCGCTAAAAATATTGTGTGTCAGTTTAGTGATGAACAAAGTAAGTAAAGAGAAAACTGTTTGAGTACGTTGAGTTTTGCTCAGCTGTTTGAACATCAAATAACGGAAGAGTTTTTCCAGCACTGTCATTTATGATTTTCAAAGGGGGCGTTTCAGCTTCTTATCTCGATAAAACTGCAACAACCCTTGCCTGGTATTCGGATTGGGCTTTGCACACTGACATTCCTACATTCCTGACACTTGAGCATTAACTTGTGGACGTGAATAGAGAGCTGGCCAAGTTAAATGCTCCTGAACCTTAGATACAGTCTTAAAGACGGCCAGATGGTCCCCGCAGACTGACTGAGCAAATAGTGGAAAAAGGCAGGTACTAAATTAGCCAGCAGACATTTTCAATTTATTATACCCTCTGGCGCGGTAGCAAAGCAATTCTTTGCTGAAGCTATAGCGTGGTAACTCGATCCCCTTGGTAAGCTGTTGGCAAATACTACTAAGCCAGGGATACTTTGCCTGTTGTTTGGCCAAATCCAGAAATAACACAGGGATTTCGCTGATAACAGCCAAGTTACACTCTGCTGGCTGTTGCATGTACTTCGTGTCCGGCTCACTGTCACTAAACATTCTATTAAGGACAGCAGCCAGCTGGTTCTCCAAGCCACGAATACGTTTATTGGTGAGTCTGAATTTGGAAATAAGGACGGCTCATTGCGCTATGCGTCCAGCCTTAAGTGGCTTAGTCAACACCCAGCTAAAGGCTTGATTATCAGTCTCAAGCCAAAAGGTTCCATTTTCTAAATAAAATTTAAACTCCTCTAAGGCATACAGTACTGCCAGAGCTTCTGATTCGCGGACTGAATAAATGACCCCTACACTAGATACGGCCCTGGAAGCATATGCGACAGGAAGTCTCTCGTCATTGTACTCCGACAAGACAGCCTCCAATCTAGGGTTGTAAGCGTTCGTTTGAAGTATAAAGTCTTTCTCAAAATCAAGAATGGGTAACACGGGTGCTGTACTAAGAACCTGCTTCAAGGCATCGAAATCAGCCTGCTGACTGCCCATCCATTGAAACGACAAGCTTTTACGACTTTACATGTGAAGAGGAGCTACTAGCTGAGAAAATACTAAAATGAACTTACAGAAAACGTTGATCATCCCGATAAATCGAGCAATATTTCTTATTCTTAGGCTGAGGAAAATTCCTGACGGCCTTGGTACATATTGTGTTGGCATTCACTCCACTTGGTGGCACTGAATGTCCGAGAAACAATACTTACAAACGCGCCAAATTCTCCTTACAAGGCTTGGTAGTAAACCACCTCCCTAAATCTCTCAAAGACTTGACGTAAACGGTCAACAGGGTCTGCAAATGTGTGGCTATACACAACGACGTCATCCAAATAGTTTTCGACGAAAAGAAATTTCAACTCACCCTACACAGAATCTAAGAGTCAAGACAAAACGGCTGCACCAGTGGAAAACCCAAATGTGACTGTTGAATTGAAACAAACTGTAATTGCTGCAGAAGACTTTAAATGGTTTCGAGTATTCAGTAAGGGGTATATGATTGTAGGCCTGGTTGAGATCTAACACAGTAAAGAAACGATCTCCCGTGAACCATGTAAAACAATTGCGCAAATTGGGGAGGGGCGCTGACTTTAGAACTAACTGATGATTTAGTGCCCTGTAATCGACAACAGGCCTATAACCTCCTCCCGTAGGATTGGGCAGCAGAAACGTGGGTGATACGTGTGGTTATGATTGCCTGATAACCCCTTCTTACAAAAGTATATCAATTTTTCTCATTTCCTCCATCTTGGATGGGGACAATCTGTAAAGTTAGTAGCGCTCTCGAATATAATCAATGAACTAGATTCAATATTGACGATTAGTAACCCGCAGGTGCTAGGTAAGAACATCCTGAAATTCCTTTCAAATCCTCATCAAGTGCTCTGCTTCTTCCCTCTTCTAATGAACAACATCAAACTCACTTGTTTGCATAGAATTTAGCCTGACCTTAGAATGATTACAAAAGTCACACCTCCGACCTCTCCTAAACTTAAACCAGAATGTTGTGTCCGCAAATAAACAATTCGAAATTTGCATTATCAAGAAAATCACAACCCAGAATGACCGACCTTTCACGATGACAAATGTAATGGTCCACGAGATATCAGATCTTAACGTGAGCCTTCACCCGATCCATAGTAGGACCAGACTCGCCATTAACTGGTGTTAGTTCAGGAAATTTACAAGGGTTGGGGTAATTTTAAGGAAAAACACATGGAAGGTGGACCAATTTATTTCGTCATTTGTTGTTTCATGAAATACACTTTATTACTTACCAACAATTATAATAATTACAATTTAAAAACCTGGTTAAAGAATACCAATGCTCACAATAATTTAAAAAATTGAATAGGATCATCTCATTAAAAACAAACTTTAACGATTTATACCATAGAGAACAGGGCTTGAAACTAGGAATATACAGTCCCCAAAAACATGTAAGAAGTCACGCCACCTGTACGTGACTGCAAGTGGGTTCAACAAACTGAGTTTTATCAGTAAAATGAATTACAAATGACTGCCACTAAATGTACTAACTATTCCCAAACATGGATAACACGTTAAATAAATAGACAATGCGCACCCAAAATACAGGGAGGATAACAAGTCATACCACTGATTGTGGCTGTTAGAAAGCCCTTAGCAATCTATAAGCCTCAATAAAATCGCTTAAGCAATAAAGTATACAATCCTCCAAAATACAAGCAAAGCACAGTTTAAAATGTGATGGGTGGTTGGCTTAAAGAGGGGGGGAAGGAACCATTTTAAAATGTGATTCTCAGCTGGCACACACCAGCAGAAACATTGACAACGACCTTAAATAAATATACAATCTCCCAAAATACAAGATAAGCTGGCAAATACAGCCAACAGGCAACAAGCAGGCAAGTTTTACAATGAGTGAAGTTAGCTAATAACTGTGGATAAAAAGGAAAATCTCAACAGTTTATATTCATAAGTAAAATGATTTAAAAATTAACAATTTCGAGCAGTAGGAATAAGGGTGGAAGGTTTAAACGAGTAGTTAAAGGGGAGGTATAGTGACGAGCAACTTCTGGCTCGCATAACACGCTTGCTGAATTCACAATACTGGGCAGATCAACAGTTCCCGAATAATTGGCGGCACTCCGCCGTGTCAGGTATCAAACGATGAGCTTTACTTAAATTGACTCAACGCGATGCTACTGGTAGAGGCAACAACCTAGACGTCGTGCGTCGACTGAAGCTCCGCCACAACATCACGTCTCTGCTCGGGACCCAGGAAACAGGAACGCGTCGTCTGCTGCCGAAACTACCTGCCAACACACATCAGAAGGGAGCAGCAATCTTCCCAAATAAGGCTCTATATGAAGAAGCCTAGGATGTGGGCAATATTAATCAATGTCTTCTTCTCTCTCAGTATATACAGGCGGTAATATGTTCGCAAGCTGAAATTATTGGAAAATTTTTTAAAGGTGCTGAGGTAAGTAGAATGAGGCAGCTGGTATCCCACATTTGAGTCACAGTCTTTTAAATAAAGAGAAACACATTTGCATTTTTTGTGCACCGACAGGAGAATTTTTCTGCTAGTTCCCTTCTTTTCCCTACTGGAGCGTGGCACGTAACTCATATTTTAGAAATGTATTGGTCAGTAAAACTTAGACATTTTATAACTGTGAAATTGAGATAACCCAAAACTAATATTACATCTCAGACCGTATTTTACGTGCAAAACGTTCTGCATGTGCTTCAGTGCTACAGATGGTAACGGAGACGCTTTACAGCATACTTCTCCTTGCAGCGCCACTTTGTAAACTACGTTTTCGCCTCACAACACATATTGCGTGTATTTTTTATGTGTACAAAGAGTAACTTTAAACCCCTGCTTCTCGAAAAGGGATAAAAGTATGAAGAAAATTTTCGAGGTAGTTAGAGATTGGGACCAAAGGAGTAGATCGTAAAAATTACCCATTTTCTATGCATAGTCGTCTCTGAATCCGCGGCTGGGTTTTGGTACACCAAAAACAAATTTTTGGGGTGCTTCACGATAACGGATAGAGATTTTTGGAAACGGGGAGATGGCTCTTCTGGATAAATGCGCCGGCCGAAGTGGCCGTGCGGTTAAAGGCGCTGCAGTCTGGAACCGCAAGACCGCTACGGTCGCAGGTTCGAATCCTGCCTCGGGCATGGATGTTTGTGATGTCCTTAGGTTAGTTAGGTTTAACTAGTTCTAAGTTCTAGGGGACTAATGACCTCAGCAGTTGAGTCCCATAGTGCTCAGAGCCATTTCAACCATTTTTTGGATAAATGCCTAGAGAATATACTGTTAAAATTTGGGCAATTTGCTATGTTTCTTCATTATTTAGATTTCCTCTCATACCGGATATTACGTGAGGAAGTAGAATAAAATCGAACCTCTATATCTTGTAACCGGAAAAAGATATCAAGAAAATATTCGGACGTTGTTCGAGATCAGGACCTTAGGAATATATCGTAAAAATTTCAGCCACTGGCTATACATATCCGACTTGGAATCCTCGGCTGGATTTTGGTCGGCGGCGAAAATATAGTTAAATAAATCCTCTTTGTGGGGTCTTCAGAGGTACCGCCCATGAACTAAACGTAAGCAGGAAAAAATATGTGATAGTCATACTCTGACCCTGTATTGTAGGATAGTGAACTAAGACGATCCTTCTGTTGGGTATACAAATGGTCCCTAGCCCAAGGTGTATCCAAAACACTTAACCCTACCTTTCTATCACGAATAAAATTGGGGGTATGAGCACCGGAAAACCCCGCTTTCTTGCGCAGGGTTAGGTGGGTATGCTGTCGCATGCATACCGAAGGAAGGAATGAAGTATGTTGGGGTTTAATGTAGCGTCGACATCGAGGTCATTAGAGACGGAGCAGAAGCTCGGATTGTGGCAACGATGGGGAAGGAAATCGGCCGTGCCCTTTGAAAAGAATCATTCCGGCATTTGCCTGGAGCAATTTAGGGAAATCAAGGAAAGCCTAAAAAAAGGGGTTTGAATCGTCGATTTCAGTGTGCTAACCACTGCGCCACCTCGTTTGATGCACGCATACCGATACGACCCATGTTCAGAAAGCGAGTGTCCTGTGATAATAATGGGCTGTGGTATTGTTTGAGGTTTGGCAACCCTGATGGTGAGTGGTATAGGCGGATCCTCTGACCAGTGTGAGCATCGCAGGAACACGGTGGTACGTAAAATCGCATTCTAGTGTCCAGTTGCGTGAAAGATGTAGGTAAGAAATCCCGCCAAGTGCGAGCCACGTTCTGTGATCCGCTTCCTACTCGCAGGAGGAGTAACACCTACCGAACCTTTTCGCAAATCGAAATGGTTTATGGTGAAGGTATTATGAACAGAACGAGTGTGTTTAAGTAGTGCAGAGAGTTTAGTGCAGACAGAAAAAATATTCAAGACGAACAGAGGAGCGGAAGACCGTCGCTTGACAGTGGATGAAACTTCTGTGAAGTTTTGACAACTCTCCAGAAGTCTCTTACACGAGACACTCACTGAAACGCTGGGATACCGAAAATTGTTCGCAAGATGGGTCCCAAAGCAAGTGATACAACAGCACAAGAAAAATCAGGCCACTAATGCCCGCGAGTTTCTTGAGAGACTAGCATATTCTGAGCTCTATTGCAACTGGATATGAAACGTGGGTGGCTCATTATACGCCTGAGACAAAAATACAGTGTTCCAGCGGCGTCACACGAACTCTTCATCTGCCAAAAGATTCAAAACCACAATTTTCGAGCAAAAAGTCATTGCCTCAGTGTTTTGAGACAGAAAAGACATTATTTTAGTCGAATTTCTCCCCCAGTGGGAGACCATCAATGCACAATCATATTGTGAGACCCTAAAACACTCAAAAGGAGCATTCAAAAGAAACGGATGGGAATGCTGACGAGAGGAGCGTGTTTGTTGCACGACAACGCCGGTCATCGCACAGCCTTAGCCACCAAAGAGCTCTTGGACTCGTGTGATTGGGATGCTTTGAAGCATCCCCGAATTCCGCTCACTTGGTGCCTTCAAATTATCAACTACTCACCTCCCTGAAGGTACACATGAGTGGAATTATGTTTTCAACCGATTAGTAGGTGCATAAAAAGGTTCTTAAGTGGGTGGGGAGGGGGGGGGGGGGGGTGGAAGGAGCTGGCAGTAGAGCTCTTCGAGGAGGGCATAAATAAGGTTGTGCCCAGACAGGTTTACCACATGCACTACTACTATGAGGTGGGGACTGTGTGTGAAAATAGTCAACAAGTGTATCAACAATGTCCTGTAATTTACTCGATGAACGTGGCTCGTGTATGTTTACGTATTTATTCAATCTTCTCAATATCAGCCTGTTATCAGGAAAGCTGACGTAGGTCGTACATTGCACATTTTTGTGTGCAATAAAATTACCTAATAAGTATTGCTACATCGGACTTAATTACGAAAAAAATCCTAATAAGTTTGGGGGAAAACCTGCCGCTACAAATCTACTGTTAACCCTTTAACCAATCACCTACCAGACCGGCGGCTGGCGCTACATACGCAGATAGAGGCCGCCACTAATGGCCACGCTCATGAATGAGCGAACATTATCCCTCAGACCCTCTATATGTCAGCGTACGCAGAGATCCGGCAGTAGACACGAAGAAGACACGCCAAAGACAAGACGAACCTTGGAGGACTACCAACGACGCCTGCACTGCAGTCATCAGTGTTAGAAGAAACTAATCAGAACCAAGGACAGCAGCAAGTTACACAAACCATTGTAAATCTAACAGGAGAAGTTAGGAATTTGTCTTTGCCATCTTTAATTACATGTAAATGCTGTAAACGAGAGTGTGTGATTCTTATCCACGCAAATGTACGTCGTTGTGTTTATATTATAAATATCTATCTCATATTCGCCGTCTATAACTGCAGACATAACATACTCTGTGAGTAACACCGGTACACACCTCTTTTTAATTCGTTAGTGCACGTTTAACACTAGGAGGACCGTATTGGAATGTAACATACATATATAGCTTTTGTTAATTTTTATTAATAAAATAAATACATTACACACACACACACACACACACACACACACTCACTCACTCCACCGTAGTTCACTGCTGTTTACTGTTGCACTTGTCGCACCACACTCGTCTTCTCTTCTCACATTTGCCACATACTGCATTCTCACAACCTGAACAAACAGTAGCAGTATGGTTTCCTTTACATGAGGTACGAATTTTACACTTCTCTCTCCTAGTTGCCCTCTGTAGTCCGCCTTTAGTGTCTGCGTGATTCTGGTCTGGCTCTTTATTTCTTGATGATACGTACTGCGCTCGAAGCTCTTCACACGAATCAAAAATATACTTCCACCTGCTAAATCGCGTACCAGTCACTTCCTTATACAACACCCAGGAATTTATGGCAGCCAAATCAAGAATGTTGTAAAATGCACGCATTGGCCAACGTCTTGTACGGGCTTTTGTGGAGTACATCCCTGTCATTTGATCGACAACGTCGATCCCAAATTTTGTTTCATTGTAGAATTGCACTATTTCAGGAGTCTTCTTCTGACTAGCGGACAGGGATACATGAGAGTGAAGTGAATTCAGTAACAAAACATTCTTATTTGTTTTCCCTTGATAAACTGTTAGTGTTGTTCCATCATCATTTTTATACACAGTAGTCGAGTGGATTGGTTGTTTTCTGGTCTTTGCAGCAGGAGGCACCTCCCATCGATTGCGGTTCAGAGTACCTACTAAAGTTGTGGATGCTGTCCTCAGACGGTTTGCAAGGCTTAGCGAACTAAAGTAACTGTCAGTAGTGACATTCAAACTTTTGCCTAAGTATAGTCCCATAAGCCTAAGAACAACATTTTCACCTATGCCTTGGTTAGCTGGTCGAAGGGGATCAGCACCAGTGTATGGGAATCTACCTACAAGTAACCAGAATTTTATGCTAAACTTGCTTGCTTGCTTGCTTGCTTGCAATATATTGTGTGAATGGGCATCTTGTTTTAGACGGCACAAGTTGTCCATCAACTGTAAGATAAGGTTCTGCTTTGTAGCATGACGCACTGTTTCCTATGAAAGCATTTTAAGTATCTGAGACAAGAGCAAATCTGTCAGCCTTGAGGCGTTCAGATCTAGTGGACTTGGTGTTAAACCTCATATTCTTTATTATTTCAATAACTCTGCTTCGTCCCAAAGTTTGTCTGAAAAACGGAGGACCCCATACTGTTGACCATAGGCTTCTGAGAGGAAGATTCTTTGCCCCATACACTCCTCTTGCATACATTTTGGCGACAAAAGCATCGAGTTCTTCAGTGTCGACTGTCCAGGAATCGTCTTGTGTTCGACGACGAGCCTCAGCTTCAGTACAGTGCCTGATGTGGCGCATCATGGAAGCACTGAAAATTAACCGACAAGCACTAAGAAGTTTCCCACTTTGAATTTTCCTTTTAGCATATGATGTTGGTCCTGAGCTCTCCCACAAAATGTTATGACTTCGTAGACGATCTGAAAACATACGAAAAAAGAACAGTATTTTTAGAACGTGTAATGTACTGATATTATATGAGTATATCTGTTCTTGTAATTTTACAAACTAAATACACAAAGAGCAGAAATATTACTGACCTGCATTAGAACCCACTGGTACAATTTTCCACACAGTCCCATCTTTTGCTGTTTCTTTTTCTTCAGTAGGTTGCCTAGTATCAGTTTTTGACTGATTTCCGGGGGAAGCAAATGTTGTCCGGGTTGTTGATCTTATAGAGCTAGAACTTGGAACATAAGAAGACATGCTGGATGTAGAAGCTTCATTTTCCGCCAAATTCAGCGGAAAACTGTCTTGGGCTGTGTTTACATCATCAAATTCGTTGCACTAATCACATTCTTTATCCGCACACACTGCAACTACTACACTTTCTTCATTGTCCGGATTCGACGCGCAGGTCGCCGAAGTGGCGTCAAATCGAAAGACCTGCACCAGGCGAACGGTCTACCCAACGGGAAGCCCTAGCCACACGACATTTCCATTTATTGTCCTGATCGCTGTCGGAAAACTCAAATTCTTCACCTGAACTTTCATCTTGTATTGTTCTCAGTTCTGCTAGTATTTCAGCGTCTGTTAGCCGCTTCTTGTATTCGTAACTCTCAGATACCGTCACAACAGACAATAACTGAAATCCTTGCGTCAGCTAAGCAACAATCAGCGCTGGATTGAATGACGTTGTTGTCCCATGTTTGAACAACAAAGGGACAACAGTTGATGTGATTTCATACGCAGTATTGCAAAGAAGTAGCCCCTAAATACAGAGAAATGTTGGAGGGGCCAAATTGGGCCCGCCGTCCTTCTAGGTGGTAAGCTTCATATTTCACAGCCTAATAAAAATAGGACACTCTAAAACGCGGTGGCTAATATTTCATATGACTGATGAATAGTCACAAAATATCAAGTCTGTCGAGCTTACGATTTGCTCAGAAAACAAGTGAAAAGATCGAAAAGGGGCCATTTGGCCCCTCGGTCCTTCTAGTGTTAAACTGTAGAAGGTTGTTTCTAATTCTTGACACGCCCTCAAACTACAGCAGTCTTCACCCATTGTCTGCTGAATCCTCGGGCGTGTGGTAGCACACCAGCAGTGTTTCAACTCTGACCTTCAATTCCACTATTTTAGAATCTGCAGTTCCGTAACCACTTGCACAACAGTAATGGGAACTATCGAAAACTGTTTCATTCGGTGTTCGCTGACTGTTTTCGGTTCATTCACCTGTCCTAGTGCTTTGGACGTGATCAAATTTTAGTACTAGTCTTCTGCACTTGAATGTCTGTATACCAACACAGTGAATAAGAGTAACTGAATTTATTGTACTTAACGATGAAGTCTAGACGGTAATCTCTCAATTAATTACTTCTTGTGAAAGCTTGTTAAAACAGGTTCTGGTAGCAGGGTTATGTTCGAAGTTCCCTTTAAATAATAGTCTTGGCCATGATCTCAGTTTTGCCAGTTGGGTTAGTTTCAGATTTTGATACTCTTGCGCAGCTGATAGGAATGTTTACATTTTAGGTAGTGATGTAATAGTTTACATAGTCATCCTAAACGTACCTCTGCTTCCGAGCGTACCTGACAACTAAGTGCAGAATCTGCTTCGATAAACCAAACAGCTTGTAAAACTCCCAGGTTCAGGCTGGGGTTGACACTCTGGGTTTAATTTACGCACGTTTTACCGGCTAATAAAATTATCAAAATTAGAGAAATATGAAACATATAGGTTTATAATAACGTTTATAGTCATTATTGGTATTTATTTAAGAGAATATGATTTTCTATGCAGTTTTGAACAAGGTATGCTTAATCTGACTATGACGTGTTTTCCATTCTGATCATCAAACAGGTCTTTTGCAGTTACATGTTTTTCTATGAATAAGTTACATACGTTTTATGAGGAATATCATAGTTACCAAATAAAAAAAGGAATTTAGGTATGAACAGTTTAGCGAATCAGTTATACCTAAGATTTGAACATTTCCTATTTTGGATATAATTGACGAAAACTAGGAAGTATTTCGGTGTCTGTCTCCTAAGCTTGCGGAAGTGATGTAAAGTTCAGCAAGGTAGCTTAACACAGTTATAAAATTCATAACTTTCATCTTTTGGTTATTTATTCAAATTGATATGGCTATTCCATGCTTAGAGATTTGTTTGTAATATATATTTTGTCTGTTTCAAAATTTACGTTTTCTAGATAATAATTTTGCAAATTGGTTATCATTAAAAATGTAAACATTGGTGACAGTTTAAGATAGTCGGTAAAATCTTATTTAAATGATTTTACATTTAAACAATGGAAAATCCAGAATGGAAGGTAACAATATTATGAAGAGAATAGTTGCTACTCATCATATAGCGGAGATGCTGAGTCGCAGAAAGGCACACCAAGAACACCGTCAGAAAGCGAGCTTTCGGCCAACAAGACCTTCGTCGCAAATAGACACACACACACACACACACACACACAGACATACACATACACATACACACGCAAATGCAACTCACACACACACGACCGTGGTCTCTGGCTGCTGGTCTGGTCTCAGCAGGCAGAGACTTCCGTCATGTGTGTGTGAGTTGCGTCTGCGTGAAATGTGTTTGCGCGCGGGCGTGTTTGAGTTTGTGTTTGTGTCTCTGTGTATGTGTGTGTGTGTGTGTGTGTGTGTGTGTGCGTGTGTGTGTGTGTGTTAAGAACTGTACCCGATCAAGATCATAAAAATGAACTATTAAGCTGTAATGAATACATTGATACCACATCCATAATGTTACAGTCACACCACCTGTACGGAGCGTTGTCTTGCTTGGATGGCAGTATGCTGACGTGTGGTTCAATACCTTGAGAAGTCCTCTTCTACCTTCCTGGGTCTTGCGACCACAGTATCGACTTTATCGACTTATTCCCCAGTGCCGCTTTCGGTTCCAGAGACATTAATGCCTAACGACCCATTGCCTTATCGTGGAGCGCACAGACTCAAAAGATGTGCTCCAGAATTCCCACACCGTCTCAGGCGCAACTTTGTCTTTTGAAATACTGATACAAAGTGTGCGTGTGTGTTTGGGGGGGGGGGGGGGATGACTGAAGTGAGGAATGGTGCTGCATTCTGGACGTCGAGAAAAGAGTAATCCAGAAGTGGACCACAAACTGCAGGTGACGTAGATCCATGTCATCAGTCGCTATTTGCTAGTAGCTGCACATAGTTGATCGTCGGGACGGTGTTTATCACTGAAACAACTGGTTTTCGGTTATACCGATTTTCTTTATCTTCAATTTAACCTGGCTGTCAAAACCGCTCAAATAACTGGTTTCTGAAATTACCGATTTTCGGCTTTTTATTGCTGTTGTTTCCAACGATAGACATCGAACAAAGATTGAAAAGTTATAAAACTCTGTCAGGCCTTTGCATTACATGTTTCAAGATATGTAGAATCAAAATATCAGCTAAAATAAGAAAATAAGAGGAAACTTCGCCCTTCTACGTTCGCTGTTTTTATCGAAAGATAATGAGGGTTTGAATACTAAAAATAATCACAAGACTCTTATTTACTAAAACTATGCTCAAAAATGATTTTATAATCGAAGATTATACTACCTTTTGGACATTGCGTATAGTCGGTGCTGAAAGATGAAAACCTAGGTTGGAGAACTCTATTTTTCATGTTAAATTGTCCTATTCCAAGGGGTACAAGCAGATAAAGGCAACTTTCCATTTTTGATATTAGCTATTAATCAATAGTTGACTTTTTAATTTGATATTGTTGCCTTAATTTCCTTTCTCTTCTATTATTTCATAGAAATGGCACGCAAATAAGAAGTTTCTATGTAAATTTTATAGCGTTCTGTTTCTTTAATTTTTTCGAATGAATAATCCGCTTTGTAGGCAATATATATTTATTTATTTTTAACAGGAATTTGAATACAACAGATGTTTTTCTGATGAAACTAAAAATACTCTTTCAAAATATTCAGATGAACAATTTAGATAGCAGGAAAAATAGAACCACTTATCAGGAACAATTATATGACAATAGTTAAAATCTCAATAATTAATTAATCCAGAGGCCAATATTTATTGCCCAGTGTATTCATAAATACTCGATCTATAACGTGTTCATCTGTAAGTCGACTACTTTCATAAGAAACATTATTATTCAAAGACAATAGTAATCTTTCTGAAGTGACAGACCTTCCTACTAACGATAATTATTTTTGGGCAATGCAGTATGTGTCTGTTTGGTGGGAAGGCATGATGAGTTGTCCAGTTTTATGTCTGTGTATGGTCGTTTTCTGTGTATGCTGAACTTGTGTTTTTGTTGGTGGTTGGTGATTTTAAGATCCAAGAAGTTTATGCTTTTGTTTTCCTCATGTTTATTGTGAATTTTATGTTTTTGTGGAAAGAATTGAATACTGCAAGTAGTTCTTCGAGCTCATCTTTTGTTGCATCGAATACCAGCAACGTGTCATCAACATATCTCCAGTAATATACTATTTTACTTTTAAGTCTGTTGTCTTCATTAAAGAGCTTACTTTCCAGATGATCGAGAAACGACTGCCCGAAATACTTGAAATGCTACTGCCCATGGAAAGACCCTCATTCTGTTGGCAAACTTTCCCATTAAATGTAAAGTAATTGTGAGACAATATTAGGTGTAACATGTCCTTGACTTATTATATTTCTGCAATTAACAATTTTTTATGTTTTATTAAGTTGCTTACGCTTCTATGAATAATTTTATTTATGTTGTGTGCTAAGACAGTCTGTTCAGTGTTATTTAGGTCAGCTAAATCAGCTGCTTTTTTAGTGTGTATGATGAGATTTTTGAGGTTATTGTTACTTAATCCGGGTTTACATTGCGCTGTAGCCCTTTCCCGAGTGAAGCACACAGAAAGGGAGGAAGAAACGAAACTTGAGGGTTTGAGAGGGTATGTTTTGTTATTTCGGTGCTTATAAAGTTAAATTTACAAGAACTTGGCAGTATGAGCCACTTAGTATGACGCTTCACACCCTCTGGCCTGGAGGCATGCACCTGTCCGGTTGGGAAGGGTGTCAGGAAGCTGTTGCATCCCCTCTTGAGGTAAGTTACCTCACAATTGTTGTAACTGATATCCTTCATACTGGCAGTGCGACGAAGTTGACGTCAGAGCTGATCCCACACACATTCCTTGGGGGCAGATCTCGTGATCTTGCTGACTAACGGAGTACCTTAACATCAGTTCACAGTCACTCTTGCAATGAGTGGACAAAAATCGTCCTACTGAGAAATGGCACAACGATACTGTGGAATGAGAGGTCGCGCATGAACACGCACGACGTACGTGCCATACGGTTGTGCCCTCAGAATTTTCTCAGTCGCCACCAGCCGTGACATGAAGCCATGCCCGTGGGGTCCGTACACCATGACGCCAGGATTACTACCTCTGTGCCTCTCCAAAACAATGGGACCTCATCATAGGTCGTCGCCATACTAGCTGACGATGGTAATCCAGAGTAGTGCAGAAACGCAGTTCATCGGTGAACACAACGCATCGCCATTAACTAGCTATACACGCTTCCCGTCACGGCACCACTCCAGACGCAGCCATTTGCAATGTTTTGTTAGCGGCACCTAACGTATGGGGCAGTAGTTTCCTAGTTCGGCCACCGCTAGCCTCCAACGAATGGTGAAGAGTGACACAAAATGTCTATTGTTCTCGGACGGCAGGCGCAGGTGCGAAGAAATTAACAATGCGCATGAGACACAACACGGCGATCCACCCACGTGGTCGTCAGACGCGGTCGACCAAACCTTGACGACTAGTCTGGCGATTCTTGTTGACGGGCAGTCCGACATCGGGTCACTGTCAGGTCAGATTGTCCCTGCCAAATGGAGCCCCCACAATGAAGCCCATTTCAAACTTTGTGTAGTGATTTTAACGCCACTAGGGCTGTTGATAAAATATGATATATCGATATAACGGGTTTACGTCACAAAATATCGATATATTTAAGCGATATATTTTTACCGATATATCGATGTTGAAATGGCAATATCGAGTGCCGATATCTTTATTTCACATTTTTTCGCAATTTTTTGAAATAGTTCTGTTGAAATTGTAATAGAACATACGAGGGTAATCCCAAAAGTAAGGTTCAATGGTTCAAATTGCTCTGAGCACTATGCGACTTAACTTCTGAGGTCATCAGTCGCCTAGAACTTAGAACTAGTGAAACCTAACTAACCTAAGGACATCACAAACATCCACGCCCGAGGCAGGATTCGAACCTGCGACCGTAGCGGTCGCTCGGCTCCAGACTGTAGCGCCCAGAACCGCACGGCCACTCCGGCCGGCCCCAAAAGTAAGGTATCCTATATTTTTATAAGTACATAGACCTGTTTATTTCTACAATGGTTTACATCAGTTTACAGCTTGATCATTTAGCTATTTTTCGACATAATCACCATTTTTGTAGACGCTATGGCAGTTTTTGTACTCCCATGCCATAGCAGCTCGCCGCCATGCTGTTCAGAAAGTAATGAACCTCTCTTTCACCTCATCGCCGGAGCTGAATCGCTTTATGTCCAAATGTCCTTTTAACCTAGGGAACAGTGGATAGTCAATGGGCGCCAAGTCAGGACTATAGGGTGGATGGGTGATTATGTTCCACTGAATCTGCTGCAGGAGAGCAACGGTTTGCCGATCGATGTGTGGGCGAGCGTTGTCATGGAGAAGGCATACGCCCCCCCCCCCCCTCCCCCCCGCTCAGCATTCCTATTCTCCGGTTCTGAATTGCCCGTTTGAGTTTTTCCAGGGTCTCACAGTACCTGTCAGCGTTAACTGTGGTCCCAGAGATTCAGCTCCGACGACTAGGCGAAAGAAGAGGTTCATAACTTTCTGAACAGCATGGCGGCGAGCTGGTATGACATGGGCATACAAAAACTGCCACAGTGTCTACAAAAATGCCCCGACAGAAATGGTGATTATGTCGAAAAATAGTTAAATGTTCAAGCTGTAAACTGATGTAAAACATTGTAGAAATAAACAGGTCTATGTACTTATAAAAAATAGGAGACCTTACTTTTGGTATTACCCTCGTAATTCTACTTTCTCTGTGTGAAGGAGTTATACTACTTTTTGAGCTTTCATCGCATCCAGTCCTTCTCTTTGAGTGTGTGAACCAAGTATAAATGGCACAATGAAGAAGTCCAATTGCCCTTGAGGGGGGGGGGGGGGGGGGTAGGAGGGGGGTGGCAGTACGAATGGAATAACAAAATTTCCCGGTGTGAAGAAATAGCACACCAGTTGCGTTAAAAACACATTTTTAAGCAACTAGTGAGGTATTTATTCATATCAACATTGTTCAAGAACAGTTTCAGAAAATGATGAAAAAAAATCTAAATGACAAGATTGGTCTTTCAGATGGGCGGGGACGTGTGAGGGGAAATGCTGACGTAATCGGCGTTCGGCGCTACCAATAGAAACTGCAACGTTTAACTTCACAACGCAGTTTTCACACTACAGCTGCTAGGTCGCTGGTGTTTGCAGAAATGAAGAAACACGGAATTTGACAAGAACTGTCCCGGAGAAATCAGGTATGTGACGAAACAGAACGACAGACCCATCGGACGCATTTTATTGTGCCACTTATATGCAGTTACCATTGCTAACAAAGTGGTTATAACCAAACGTGAACATGCATCATTTTCCTTTCAATTCTTGTCATAAGGGTGATAAGCAGGTTGCTAGCTTGCTGATGCACACAATATCTAATGATAACAGGAATTGAATTCCACTGTTAAATGCAGAGGAGAGAGTGGGTAGGTGGAAAGAATACACTGAAGGCCTCTATGAGGGACTAGACTTGTCTGGTGTGATGGAAGAAGAAACAGGAGTCGATTTAGAAGAGATAGGGGATCCAGTTTTAGAATAAGGCTTTAAGAGAGCTTTGGGGGACTTAAGATCAAATAAGGTAGAAGGGATAGATAACATTCCATCAGAATTTCTAAAATTATTCGGGGAAGTGGCAACAAAACGACTATTTGCGTTGGAGTGCAGAACGTATGAGTCTGGCGACATACCATCTGACATTCGGGAAAATGTCCACAGAACTCCGAAGACGGCAACAGTTGACATGTGCGAATATTATCGCACAATCAGCTTAACACCTCATGCATCCAAGTTTCTGATAAGAATAATATACAGACTAATGGAAAAGGAAACTGAGGATGTGTTAGGTGACGATCAGTTTCGCTTTAGGAAAGGTAAAGGCACCATAAAGACTATAGTGTTATTGTGGTTCAAAATGGAAGCAAGTCTAAAGAAAAATCAGGACACGTTCATAGAATTTATCGATCTCGAAAGCGCGTTCGACAATTTAAAAGGTGCAAGATGTTCCAAATTCTGAGAGAGATAGGCATAAGATATAGGGAGAAACAGGTAATAAACAATATGTACAAGAGCCAAAGGGGATAATAAAACCGAGTTTCGCCCTACTGTTCAGACTGTATATCGAAGAAGCAATGAGGATGTAAAGCAAAGGTTCACGAGCGGGATTAAAATTCATGGCGAAAGGATATCAGTGATACGATTCGGTGATAACATTGCTATCCTGAATGAAAGTGAAGAAGAATTACATGATCTGCTGAATGGATTGAACGGTCTAATGAGTACAGAATATGGATTGAGAGTAAATCGAAAAAAGACGGAGGTAATAAGAAGTCGTGGAAATGAGGACAGCGAGAAACTTAAGGTCAGGGTTGATAGTCACGAAGTAGATGGAGTTAAGGAATTCTGCTTACTAGGCAGCAAAATAACCGAAGACGGAAGGAGCAAGGAGGATATAAAAAGCGGGAGTAGCAGTGGCAAAAAGGGAATTCCTGGCCAAAATAAGTCTACTGATGTCAAACATAGGTCTTAATTTGTGGAAGAAATTTCTGAGAATGTACGTTTTGAGCACAGCATTGTTGTTGTTGTAGTGGTCTTCTGTCCTGAGACTGGTTTGATGCAGCTCTCCATGCTAATCTATCCTGTGCAAGCTCCTTGATCTCCCAGTACCTATTGCAACCTACATCCTTCTGAATCTGATTAGTGTATTCATCTCTTGGTCCCCCTCTACGATTTTTACCCTCCACACTGCCCTCCAATGCTAAATTTGTGATCCCTTGATGCCCCAGGACATGTCCTACCAACCGATCCCTTCTTCTAGTCAAGTTGTGCCACAAACTTCTCTTCTCCCCAATCCCATTCAATACCTCCTCATTAGTTACGTGATCTATTGGTTATGAACTGTACATTAAAACTGAAGAAACTGCAAAAAGGTGGGAATTTAAGGAGATGGGACCTGGATAAACTGACTAAACCAGAGGTTGTACAGAGTTTCAGGGAGAGCATAAGGGAACAATTGACGGGAATGGAGGAAAGAAATACAGTAGAAGAAGAATGGGTAGCTCTGAGGGATAAAATAGTGAAGGCAGCAGAGGATCAAGCAGGTAAAAAGACGAGGGCTAGTAGAAATCCTTGGGTAACAGAAGAAATATTGAATTTAATTGATGAAAGGAGAAAATATAAAAATGCAGTAAATGAAGCAGGCAAAAGGGAATACAAACGTCTCAAAAAAGAGATCGACAGGAAGAGCAAAATAGCTAAGCAGGGATGGCTAGAGGACATATGTAAGGATGTAGAGGCTTATCTCACTAGGGGTAAGATAGATACTGCCTACAGGAAAATTAAAGAGACCTTTGGAGGAAAGAGAGCCTTTTGTATGAATATCAAGAGCTCAGATGGAAACCCAGTTCTAAGCAAAGAAGGGAAAGCAGAAAGGTGGAAAGAGTATATAGAGGGTTTATACAAGGGCGATGTACTTGAGGACAATATTATGGAAATGGAAGAGGATGTAGATGAAGATGAAATGGGAGATACGATAATGCGTGAAGAGGTTGACAGAGCACTGAAAGACCTGAGTCGAAACAAGGCCCCGGGAGTAGACAACATTCCATTGGAACTACTGACGGCCTTGGGAGAGCCAGTCCTGACAAAACTCTACCATCTGGTGAGCAAGATGTATGAGACAGGCGAAATACCCTCAGACTTCAAGAAGAATATAATAATCCCAATCCCAAAGAAAGCAGGTGTTGACAGATGTGAAAATTACCGAACTATCGGTTTAATAAGTCAGTGCTGCAAAAGACTAACGCGAATTCTTTTACAGACGAATGGAAAAACTGGTAGAAGCCGACCTCGGGGAAGATCAGTCTGGATTCCGCTGAAATGTTGGAACACGTGAGGCATCTTAGAAGGAAGATTAAGGAAAGGCAAGCCTACATTTCTAGCATTTGTGGACTTAGAGAAAGCTTTTGACAATGTTGACTGGAATACTCACTTTCAAATTCTAAAGGTGGCAGGGGTAAAATACAGGGAGCGAAAGGCTATTTACAATTTGTACAGAAACCAGATGGCAGTTATAAGAGTCGAGGGGCATGAAAGGGAAGCAGCGGTTGGAAAGGGAGTGAGACAGGGTTGTAACCTGTCCCCGATGTTATTCAATCTGTAAACTGAGCAAGCAGTAAAGGAAACAAAAGAATAATTCGGAGTAGGTATTAAAGTCCATGGAGAAGAAATAAAAACGTTGAGGTTCGCCGATGGCATTGTAATTCTGTCAGAGTCAGCAAAGGACTTGGAAGAACTGTTGAACGGAATGGACAGTGTCTTGAAAGGAGGATATAAGATGAACATCAACAAAAGCAAAACGAGGATAATAGAACGTAGTCGAATTAAGTCTGGTGATGCTGAGGGAATTTGATTAGCAAATGAGACGCTTGAAGTAGTAAAGGAGTTTTGCTATTTGGGGAGCAAAATAACTGATGATGTTCGAAGTAGAGAGGACATAAAATGTAGACTGGCAATGGCAAGGAAAGCGTTTCTGAAGAAGAGAAATTTGTTATCATCGAGTATAGATTTAAGTGTCAGGAAGTCGTTTCTGAAAGTATTTGTATGGAGTGTAGCCACGTATGGAAGTGAAACATGGACGATAAATAGTTTGGACAAGAAGAGAATAGAAGCTTTCGAAATGTGATGCTACAGTGGTAGTACTGTAGACGAATGTTGAAAACTAGATTGACTGATAAGGTTCTGCGCGAATCAGAGAGGAAAGGAGTATGTCGAAGACACTGACAAGGAGAAGGGACAGGATGATAGGACATCTATTAAGACATCAGATAATGACTTCCATGGTACTAGAGGAAGCTGTAGAGGACAAAAACTGTAGAGGAAGACAGAGATTGGAATATATCCATCAAATAATTGAGGACGTAGGTTGCAGGGGCTACTCATGCAGTATCTCCGAGTTATTCACAGTGATCACTCATCAGTTAACACTGTTCACGCTCCTTATGCAGGCTAAGAATTATTTAAACCGTCAAACTCTGGGAGGTTGCACGGCGTATTGACACAGATATTTTTCTATAATGTCACATTTTCCTCTAAGAATTTTTTAAACGGGTAGAGGGAGTTTTCTCTGCACCGAAATTAATTTGCCTAACAAATTCTGTGAGGTTGCGTAGGACAGTGAAAACATTTTTTAACGTGTTTTCCTGTGGGGTAAAAGAATAACACAAACAAGTTTTAACTCTTTATTACCAAGAGATAGCAACATTAATACAACACGGTTACTTCAATTGCTGGCCGGCCGAAGTGGCCGTGCGGTTCTAGGCGCTGCAGTCTGGAACCGCGAGACCGCTACGGTCGCAGGTTCGAATCCTGCCTCGGGCATGGATGTGTGTGATGTCCTTACGTTAGTTAGATTTAAGTAGTTCTAAGTTCTAGGGAACTAATGACCTCAGAAGTTGAGTCCCATAGTGCTCAGAGCCATTTGAACCAATTTTGTTCAATTGCGGTAGAGGTTCAAAAATGCCACTGTTTACTTGTAAACAGAGTTTACACCGGTGGGTCATGTTCTAACACGGTCAAAGACTGCAGGAGTGTCCTTATTTCTACTGCTTCTACTGCTATCTGGAAACCAGATCCTTTTCTGATTCGACAGGGGTTTTGTAAACAAGGTTGCCCATCTCTCGTCACACAAAAAAGTCCAGTGGGGTCAAATCAGTGAAACTAGTAGACAATGGTGCAGGACCACCACTGCCAAGCCACTTTTTTTAGGAAATGTCGGTTCGACAATAGACGGACAGGACAACTGAAATGTGCCGGAACCCCGTCACTCTGGAACCACGTGCGCTGTCTTGTAGCGAGTGGCACGTCATCCGGAAACTGTGGGAATGCTCTGGTGAGGAAATTGTAATAATTCATGTCATTTAATGGCTCAGGTAGGAGATACGGCACAGTTAAACAGTCGCCGAAGACATCTGCTCACAGCCTCACCTACGACCGCAATTGGTGAACATGGGTAAATATGGCATCAGAGCTTGTTAACTGTGGATATGAAGGTCCCATTATGCCCGGCCTACCTTCGTCTATAAACAGCCCTGGGAAAGGAAATGTAGGATGCATTTGACGCTGTTCCACGTACCACTGCGACAACTGTGCTCTGATCTGGTTTCAGGTTGTGCACACACTGCAAGTGAAATGGATTAACAATTGCTCACGGACGTTTCTTACATTCACCTGGCTACTTCCCATGTGATGCGCTATTGCATGAGTGCTGAAACCGTTCTGCCCTTTACTTGATTAAAAACATGCTCAAAGGTCAGTATGAGATTATAGAAAAACGTTTAATTTTTCAAATTTATGTAACTTCAGTACAGCAGTCAAGGCAGAATCACAATCAATTACAGAAAGTTTACATGAGTAGTTTCATTGAAGCTCATTCACTATTATCAAATGTAACAATTATGAAATAAGTCTGCTTTTAATTATAAGAACCTGAAATATAAGTAACATTTAACCGCAACACCTTTGTGACAGGAAGTAATACCGTGAATTTATCATGTTAAATTAAACCTCGTTGTGCAGTAATGGCAGAGAAGCAAGACCATTGGAAAATATTTCTGTGAAGCCTTTGGCTACACAGAACATTAAAATCTTAACGTCGTACGTGTTAGATTAGGAACGGCGTCGTCCAACTACGAACCTGACAAGTGAAAATCTTATCTATTTAATCTCAGAAATTCTGCTGTTGTTCTGAAACACACAGCTCTCAAGTATGAGGTAGAAAATTTAACTGAAGTATCAGACCGCACCTTGATGGGGTTAATGAAATAACAACATCTATGCATGGATACTGTGTGTTAACATCTGTATATATTGTCTCTAAACCAAGTGGATCAGAGTTGACCAATTCGTCATTTAGTCGCGCTCCTTAAGACAGTCATGCCTAATAACAAAAACGCCTTGTTTTGGTGCCCCGTGCAGTCTACCACAGTTGGTCAGTTCAAAGAATTTTCACCCTTTTATACTGTAGCAGACCTAGTAACAAGACTTAAGGTCATTTGCTAATGAATCTGCTTCAAAAATTAGAATTTTTTTCCCGTCTTAATATTTAGAGTTCTGTGGACAAAATGGTAGTTAAATGTATCGATTCATACATCGATAACATCATTAAAAACAAATTTAAATACATGTCGGTATGCGGCAACAACCGTGTATCCGCTGCGGTCGGATGTCAAATGGCGTGATTATTATTTTGCCACTTCGAAAACATACACTGCATAATCGTTTTTTGAGTTGGCAGCCCTGTTAGCGCACACGCTTTCCGATGCTCCTTTGTTCTCCTTTATATATCTATGGCTTTCGAGAGTTGTTTGTGTTCAAACTTCTGTCCATTGTTGAGTTGTTGGTACTGTGTCATTCTCGGAAGCAGTTATGCCTCCGAAAAAGTGTTATGGAAGGGGTAAACGTAAGTTTTATGGTAATCGGTTTACTTCGTTGGAAAGTAGAGACTGTGTAATTCCATCCACAAACCAACCGGATGTTATGTCGACTCCGCCAAGTGCCTCAAGACAGAAGCTAAAATACACTACTGGCCATTAAAATTGCTACACCAAGAAAAAATGCAGATGATAAAAGGGTATTCAATGGACAAATATATTATACTAGAAATGACATGTGATTACATTTTCAAGCTATTTGGGAGCATAGATCCGGTGAAATCAGCATCCAGAACAACCACCTCTGGCCGTAATAACGGCTTTGATACGCCTGGGCATTGAGTCAAACAGAGCTTGGATGGCGTGTACAGGTACAGCTACCCATGCAGCTTCAACACGATACCACAGTTCAGCAAGACTAGCGACTGGCGCACTGTGACGAGCCAGTTGCTCGACCACCATTGACCAGACGTTTTCAATTGGTGAGAGATCTGGAGAATGTGTTGTGGATTGGCAAGACAGCCAACCCACTATGAGAGGAAGCCGAAAGGCACGCGTTTTAGCTCACGCAGGCTGGCGTGAGGTCTGGAACAGGTCAAGGAAATGAGACTAACAAAAAACGTACGTAGCTGCTGGAATACTTAACTTTAATCCATAATTGGTGAACATCGCTCTTGACGGTACATGTTTTATAGCATCAATAGTAACTGGTAATGGCGCCTTGCTAGATCGTAGCAAATGACGTAGCTGAAGGCTTTGCTAACTATCGTCTCGGCAAATGAGAGCGTAATTTGTCAGTGAACCATCGCTAGCAAAGTCGACTGTACAACTGGGGCGAGTGCTAGGAAGTCTCTCTAGACCTGCCGTGTGGCGGCGCTCGGTCTGCAATCACTGATAGTGGCGACACGCGGGTCCGACGTATACTAACGGACCGCGGCCGATTTAAAGGCTACCACCTAGCAAGTGTGGTGTCTGCCGGTGACACCACAGAATGTGCTGGCCAGGGCAGCAGTTGAACATTTTCTGTATCGAGAAAGGCCCGTACAGGACCTGCAACATGCGGTCGTGTATTATCCTGCTGAAATGTAGGGTTTCCCACGGATCGAATGAAGGGTAGAGCCACGGGTCGTAAACACATCTGAAATGTAACGTGCGCCGTTCAAAGTGCCGTCAGTGCGAACAAGAGGTGACCGAGACGTGTAACCAATGGCACCCCATACCATCACCGCTGGGTGATACACCAGTATGGCGATGACGAATACATGCTTCCAATATCCGCTCACCGCGATGTCGCCAAACACGGATGCGACCATGATGATGCTGTAAACATAACCTGGATTCATCCGAAAAAATGACGTTTTGTCATTCGTGCACCCAGATTCGTCGTTGAGTACACCATCGCAGGCGCTTCTGTCTCTGACGCAGCGTCAAGGGTAACCGCAGCTTTGGTCTCCGAGCGGATAGTCCATACTGCTGCAAACGTCGTCGAACTGTTCGTGCAGACGGTTATTGTCATGCAAACGTCCCCATCTGTTGACTCAGGGATCGAGACGTGGCTGCACGATCCGTTACAGCCATGCGGATAAGATGCCCGTCATCTCGACTCCTAGTGATACGAGGCCGTTGGAATCCAGCACGGCGTTCGGTATTACCCTCCTGAACCCACCGATTCCATATTCTGCTAACAGTCATTGGATCTCGACCAACGCGAGCAGCAATGTCGTGATACGATAAACCGCAATCGCGAAAGGCTACAATCCGACCTTTATCAAAGTCGGAAACGTGATGGTACGCATTTCTCCTCCTTACACGAGGCATCACAACAACGTTTCACCAGGCAACGCCGGTCAACTGCTGTTTATGTATGAGAAATCGATTGGAAACTTTCCTCATGTCAGCTCGTTGTAGGTGTCGCCACCGGCGCCAACCTTGTGTGAATGCTCTGATAAGCTAATCAATTGCATATCACAGCATCTTCTTCCTGTCAGTTAAATTTCGCGTCTGTAGCACGTGATCTTCGTGGTGTAGCAATTTTAATGGCCAGTAGTGTATTTGAGTACCCAGAGTGACATTTCTATCAAATATGATCAAAACACTTTAACGGAATGTATTTCCATAATTTCTGAATTGAGTGCTTTATGTTCGCTTCTAAAGAGTGCTGCTGTGTGTGCGCTTTGTGGAAAAGGTGGTGTGAAAATTGTCGAAGATTTTGAAGGCAGGAAAGTTGTGGCTAGTAAGTTACAAGTGTTTTGTGATTTCTGTGGGTTTTAATTTGGTATTCTTCTGGATTGTGCAAAGGAACAGTTTGTAACACAAATATCAGACTTGCATATGGAATGAGGTGTATTCGGAAGGGTAGGAAGGCAGCTCAAACATTTTAGCTATCATGAACGTGTCCCCACCAAGATTTGGGAAGTACACACAGTTAATTCGTGAAAGTCTTGGTCAAGTGAGTGCTGTATCAATGAAGAAAGCAGCAGAAGAAACTGTGTTATCCAATGAAGGTGACACTGATATAGTTGCAATTTTTGATGGGACATTGCAGAAGCGTGGTCAAAAATGGCTCTAAGCACTGTGACTTAACGTCTGAGGTCATTAGTCCCCTAGACTTAGAACTACTTAAACCTAACTAACCTAAAGACATCACACACATCCATGCCCCAGGCAGGTTTCGAACCTGCGACCGTAGCAGCAGCGCGGTTCCGTACTGAAGCGCCTAGAACCACTCGGCCACAGCGGCCGGCGGAAGCACGGTCACCTATCATTGAATGGTGTCACCGCAACACCACTATTATCAAATGTAACAATTATGAAATAAATGGGAAGATGATTGACTTAGAATGTATGACAAAGTACTGCCATGGTAGCAAACGAAATAACAGTATCATGTTTGCGTTCAGAATTTCTCTGGGTGCAGTGGTGGAATGGAATCAGAGGGAGTTCTCAGAATATTTAAAAGATCAGAAGAGGATTATGGTGTTCGGTATGTGAAGTACCTTGGAGACGGAGTCTTCAAAGGGTTTGCAAATGTGTTGAAAACTATGCCTTATGGAAGAACTGTAAAAATTGAAAAGATTGAATGTGTTGGTCATGTCCAAAAGAGGATGGTCACACGTTTACGTAAGCTAATGAAAGATATGAAGGGGGAAAAGCTCGGTGATGGCAAACCAACTGGTGGTCGGGGGTCGTCTTACTAAGGAAGAGGTGGACAAACTACAGCTCTGTTATGGTTTAGCCATAAGAAGGAATCGAGACAATATTGAGGCCATGAGGAAAGCAGTATGGACAACCTTTTTTCCATAAAGCCTCTATGGATGACCACCCACAGCATACTCTCTGCGACAGTGGGGTAGACACTTGGTGTGGATACAAAAAAGCAGTAGCAAATGATGAGACTTATGCACGCCATCAGTCCCTGCCATTTGAGGTATTGGAAGCAATTAAGCCCATATACAGGGACCTAAGTGACACTAAACTAATGTCGCGGTGCTTACATGGAAAGACACAAAATGTTAATGAATGTTTCAACTATGTAATATGGGAACGCCTGTCTAAAACTGTGTTTGTTGGTTTCAGTACCATGAGATTAGGTGTATTAGATGCACTTATTTGTTTTAATGGTGGGGCAGTTAGCAGATGTGATGTTTTAGATTTACTGGGACAAACCCGTGGTTTCAATATGAGACAAGCACTGGTGACAAGTGACTCCTTGAGAGTGGCCGAAGGCGAAAAATGGGTTCCTGAGGCAACTAAAGAGGCCAGAATAGCACAGAGGGGCAAGAAAAGGAAGACGGAAGATGAGGAACACACAAACCAAGAATAGTATGCAACTGGAGGGTTTTAAGAACAACAGAGGTGAGTAACAACAGGTGAAATGTACCTTTAAACTGAATTTCCCAAGAATCAAATTTTCTGACATGTTTATTTTATGCAAAAAAAAATTGAGCTAGAGGTCTGAAAATTTTTGTGATATTCCAGGCTGCCTTTTGGAGAAAAGTAGACTACAGACACCAGCTTACAATCACCAGGAGGAACAATATACCCTTATTAATTATAGATAAATTACCTTAATTTTAATTGTCTAATTTATGTATTTATAGTATAAAAACTATTGATTGAAATCATTTGATTGTGGTCTACGTTTTAGATAACAGTGTCATAAATGTGTGCACAAAGTTTTAAGCATCTAAGAAAAGTAGTTAATAAGTCAATAGACCTCAAACTTTTCTGGCAGGAAAAATTTTGAATTACTGGTCGACATAAATGTTTATATAATAAAGTTTATATCAAAGCTAATCTGATTATTCTCATACCAGAATCTTTATCCTTAAAACACATTCATTGTCCTAAAATTTCTTTGTATTCAGAGTTCACGCTATGTAGTAAGACCCTCATTAAGTTTATGAAAACTCTTACTGTTCTTCCAGCCATTCACTGGCAAGTTACCTTAACACGAGCAACACTAACGTTCTCTGGTGTCCCTCTGCAAGTTACAGAGAACTGAAACTTTAATCGTAAATGTAGCTGCCAACGGTTTGTACGCATGTGAAGTTACGTTGACATCCTATATGTCTCTTGGGTGCTTCTCTTTTTTTAGTGAGGCAGTGTATTTACAAATGTAGGGCTTCAAAATTTATCCTCGTCTGTTTTGGAAGAATGTCACGATTTTCCCAATGATTTACTCCTTGACCGTTTACCAGCGTACGAACATTTTAGAGCTCTCTGCATTGATAGCCTCTCAAAATTTTCTTCCATCGGTTTATCAGGACGACGTGTTAAGTTCCAAAAAATTGAGCAGTACCTACGAACAGATCGCACGAAAGCAGATGCGGCACACTTTCGCACATTTATCTCAACAAAATAAGTCACTCATTCCCTCTTCCTGCAACTTATTTCGCGCCTTCGTTACGCGTAGTACCACGTAGCAAAATGGTTCAAATGGCTCTGAGCACTATGGGACTCAACTGCTGAGGTCATTAGTCCCATAGAGCTTAGAACTAGTTAAACCTAACTAACCTAAGGACATCACAAACATCCATGCCCGAGGCAGGATTCACACCTGCGACCGTAGCGGTCTTGCGGTTCCGTAGCGGCCTTTAACCGCACGGCCACTTCGGGCGGCACCACGTAGCAATTCTACAACTTGCTGTTTACTAGATACGATGAGCTCTAAAGGCTTATGATAATAATTATATGCGGCTGATCGGGAATGTGAGTCTCTTCCCAATCACGAGCTTTATGTTGCGTTCTCAGCGTTAGCGTCCCTTAAGATACGTTTTGCACACGGTGCTTGTTCTCTTTTGTCGAATCCATAAACACTTTTTACTATTATAGGCACTACCAACGTTATCACGGCAAGTCTTGCGCCTTGGTGCGTTGCACATTCGAAAGACAATGTCCACTATTTTATGGGAGCGCTATTTTATGGGACGAAGCAGGCCTGAGGCGTGCGAGAAGAAGTTAGGAACAGATGCGGACACAGCTGCTTTGAAGTGTAGCTCGAGCCAGATGCGTTTCGCGGTGCTTTCGCGCGCTTGCCAACGTAAACAAGCCGGATTGGTTCGCTGCAGTTGGCCGCCCTGGGCATTTTAGACGCGGCGTTTAGAAAGTGTTCGCCGCGAGCGCCAGAAATTTCTCTAGCGTTGGTCGCCGGCTTGCTTCAGAGCAGGTGAAGACGTATGATTATATTCTGCACAATTAACTTCCTTTTTTTTAATGACTTGCTTCCAGTTTTAAGCTCTGTGAGTCGACTGCGGTTCAAACAGAATCGTTCGCTTGATGTTCTTTCCTCTTTGTGTTCGTCGGTTCTAGGCGCTTCAGTCTGGAACCGCGCGACTACTACGGTCGCAGGTTCGAATCCTGCCTCGGGCATGGATGTGTGTGATGTCCTTAGGTTAGTTAGGTTTAAGTAGTTCTAAGTTCTAGGGGACTGATGACCTCAGCTGTTAAGCCTCATAGTGCTCAGAGCCATTTGAACCATTTTTTTTGTGTTCGTCGGGAAACATGTTCGGTGCTCACCTTTTGCGCAGTTTGCAATATCCGACCTTTTCTGCGGCATTCGTGTAAACAGTGGTGCGTCAAATGCGAAGAAATCCGTCAGCCATAGCACCAGCCGCCAATCATCGCTCAGATCGCTGGTTAGGTCTGGGTATTGGAGCTACCTTTCCACTCTTTATGGTACATAATTGTGCGGCGACTTTTGAAATCTCAGCACCGTTATATAAACTTTTCCCCACTCATTACTGCCCACTCCTCAAACAGACACAACTATTGACTAATTTGAGCAGCTGTAGATTCTTTTGCGCACGAAAGTCGAATTTCAGCGCGAATCACACAACTGGCAGAAGCTAAGATTATAGTAGATCGCTGGAAGTTCAAATTGTTGCTAGTGATTGTGTCAGGACTCTGAAATTTTAGGGAATTAAATTGGGTTTTTCTTCAAGAGTTAGAGCCGCGAAGTTTTCTGTACCCACCTGGTCTATAAATGAGTAAACGTCTTGTTAATTAACGTTACGTCACAGAGTACGCTTCAAATAGGAGCGGATGCGTATTATATACACATGATATGTGGTAGTGCAGATATTTGTTTTGTTGTTGTTGTTGTTGTTGTTGTGGTCTTCAGTCCTGAGACTGGTTAGATGCGCTCTCCATGCTACTCTATCCTGTGCAAGCTTTTTCATCTCCCAGTACCTACTGCAACCTACATCCTTCTGAATCTGCTTAGTGTATTCATCTCTTGGTCTCCCTCTATGATTTTTACCCTCCACGCTGCCCTCCAATACTAAATTGGTGATCCCTTGATGCCTCAGAACATGTCCTACCAACCGATCCCTTCTTCTGGTCAAGTTGTGCCACAAACTTCTCTTCTCCCCAATCCTATTCAATACTTCCTCATTAGTTATGTGATCTACCCATCTAATCTTCAGCATTCTTCTGTAGCACCACATTTCGAAAGCTTCTATTCTCTTCTTGTCCAAACTATTTATTGTCCATGTTTCACTTCCATACATGGCTACACTCCATACGAATACTTTCAGAAATGACTTCCTGACACTTAAATCAATACTGGATGTTAACAAATTTCTATTCTTCAGAAAAGCTTTCCTTGCCATTGCCAGCCTACATTTTATATCCTCTCTACTTCGACCATCATCAGTTATTTTGCTCCCCAAATAGCAAAACTCCTTTACTACTTTAAGTGCCTCATTTCCTAATCTAATTCCCTCAGCATCACCCGACTTAATTAGACTACATTCCATTATCCTTGTTTTGCTTTTGTTGATGTTCATCTTATATCCTCCTTTCAAGACACTCTCCATTCCATTCAACTGCTCTTCCAAGTCCTTTGCTGTCTCTGACAGAATTACAATGTCATCAGCGAACCTCAACGTTTTTATTTCTTCTCCATGAATTTTAATACCTACTCCGAATTTTTCTTTTGTTTCCTTTACTGCTTGCTCAATATACAGATTGAACAACATCGGGGAGAGGCTACAACCCTGTCTTACTCCCTTCCCAACCACTGCTTCCCTTTCATGTCCCTCGACTCTTATAACTGCCATCTGGTTTCTGTACAAATTGTAAATAGCCTTCCGCTCCCTGTATTTTACCCCTGCCACCTTCAGAATTTGAAAGAGAGTATTCCAGTCAACATTGTCAAAAGCTTTCTCTAAGTCTACAAATGCTAGAAACGTAGGTTTGCCTTTCCTTAATCTTTCTTCTAAGATAAGTCGTAAGGTCAGTATTGCCTCACGTGTTCCAGTGTTTCTACGGAATCCAAACTGATCTTCCCCGAGGTTGACTTCTACTAGTTTTTCCATTCGTCTCTAAAGAATTCGTGTTAGTATTTTGCAGCTGTGACTTATTAAGCTGATAGTTCGGTAATTTTCACATCTGTCAACACCTGCTTTCTTTGGGATTGGAATTATTATATTCTTCTTGAAGTCTGAGGGTATTTCGCCTGTTTCATACATCTTGCTCACCAGATGGTAGAGTTTTGTCAGGACTGGCTCTCCCACGGCCGTCAGTAGTTCCAATGGAATATTGTCTACTCCGGGGGCCTTGTTTCGACTCAGGTCTTTCAGTGCTCTGTCAAACTCTTCACGCAGTATCATATCTCCCATTTCATCTTCATCTGCATCCTCTTCCATTTCCATAATATTGTCCTCAAGTACATCGCCCTTGTATAGACCCTCTATATACTCCTTCCACCTTTCTGCTTTCCCTTCTTTGCTTAGAACTGGGTTTCCATCTGAGCTCTTGATATTCATACAAGTGGTTCTCTTTTCTCCAAAGGTCTCTTTAATTTTCCTGTAGGCGGTATCTATCTTACCCCTAGTGAGATAGGCCTCTACATCCTTACATTTGTCCTCTAGCCATCCCTGCTTAGCCATTTTGCACTTCCTGTCGATCTCATTTTTGATACGTTTGTATTCCTTTTTGCCTGTTTCACTTACTGCATTTTTATATTTTCTCCTTTCATCAATTAAATTCAATATTTCTTCTGTTACCCAAGTATTTCTACTAGCCCTCGTCTTTTTACATACTTGATCCTCTGCTGCCTTCACTACTTCATCCCTCAAAGCTACCCATTCTTCTTCTACTGTATTTATTTCCCCCATTCCTGTCAATTGTTCCCTTATGCTCTCCCTGAATCTCTGTACAACCTCTGGTTCTTTTAGTTTATCCAGGTCCCATCTCCTTAAATTCCCAACTTTTTGCAGTTTCTTCAGTTTTAATCTACAGGTCATAACCAATAGATTGTGGTCAGAGTCCACATCTGCCCCTGGAAATGTCTTACAATTTAAAACCTGGTTCCTAAATCTCTGTCTTACCATTATATAATCTATCTGATACCTTTTAGTATCTCCAGGGTTTTTCCATGTATACAACCTTCTTTCATGATTCTTAAACCAAGTGTTAGTTATGATTATGTTGTGCTCTGTGCAAAAGTCTACAAGGCGGCTTCCTCTTTCATTTCTGTCCCCCAATCCATATTCACCTACTATGTTTCCTTCTCTCCCTTTTCCTACACTCGAATTCCAGTCACCCATGACTATTAAATTTTCGTCTCCCTTCACAATCTGAATAATTTATTTTATTTCATCATACATTTCTTCAATTTCTTCGTCATCTGCAGAGCTAGTTGGCATATAAACTTGTACTACTGTCGTAGGTGTGGGCTTCGTATCTATCTTGGCCACAATAATGCGTTCACTATGCTGTTTGTAGTAGCTTACCCGCATTCCTATTTTCCTATTCATTATTAAACCTACTCCTGCATTACCCCTATTTGATTTTGTGTTTATAACCCTGTAGTCACCTGACCAGAAGTCTTGTTCCTCCTGCCACCGAACTTCACTAATTCCCACTATATCTAACTTCAACCTATCCATTTCCCTTTTTAAATTTTCTAACCTACCTGCCCGATTAAGGGATCTGACATTCCACGCTCCGATCCGTAGAACGCCAGTTTTCTTTCTCCTGATAACGACATCCTCTTGAGTAGTCCCCGCCCGGAGATCCGAATGGGGGACTATTTTACCTCCGGAATATTTTACCCAAGAGGACGCCATCATCATTTAATCATACAGTAAAGCTGCATGCCCTCGGGAAAAATTACGGCTGTAGTTTCCCCTTGCTTTCAGCCGTTCGCAGTACCAGCACAGCAAGGCCGTTTTGGTTATTGTTACAAGGCCAGATCAGTCAATCATCCAGACTGTTGCCCTTGCAACTACTGAAAAGGCTGCTGCCCCTCTTCAGGAACCACACGTTTGTCTGGCCTCTCAACAGATACCCCTCCGTTGTGGTTGCACCTACGGTACGGCTATCTGTATCGCTGAGGCACGCAAGCCTCCCCACCAACGGCAAGGTCCATGGTTCATGGGGGGGATATTTGTTTTATATGAAATAATTTGTTTGAGGTATTTCATGGGTAGAGTGGGCGATTTGAGCTGGCCAGCCGGCCGGAGTGGCCGAGCGGTTCTAGGTGCTACAGTCTGGAACCGCGCGACTGCTACGGTCGCAGGTTCGAATCCTGCATCGGGCATGGATGTGTGTGATATCCTTAGGTTAGTTAGGTTTAAGTAGTTCTAAGTTCTAGGGGACTGATGACCTCAGATAGTGATCAGAGCCATTTGAACCATTTTTTTGAGTTGGCCAGCAGACACCTTTACGTCACAGCAAATACGACACGGAACTTCCACCTCCTCACAGACTACATCGAGAGCCATCAGTGCGTCCTTGCACGACAGTGTACGGTACCAGTATGTTCCAAAAATCCGCACACGAAAATGCGGTTTTTCAGCGGATCCTATTTTGCACTCTGTTGATCACAGAGATATGGGATCAAATGTTTTCGATAGTCCTTGACCTAGCAACCATTTGTATGCTTGTCGGAAGAACAGGCATACAGTACCTATTCTACACTACAGGGTCAAAATTTAAACATTATACTCCAGCCGAGGCAAACTGACAAATCGATTGGCTCTTTTACATAGTGTGGAATAGAGTGGACCTTAGGCGGCTTATAAAAGTACCAGTTCCAACGGGAGGTTCCTGTGAAAATCCTGAAAAATCATGACTTTCGGGTACGAAAAGTGCCAGTTCTATTAGTGGCAGATCTTTGATCTGATGTCAGATATTAAGATGATATTCGCTGGTAACTTCGACACTTTTTTCGATATTGTTAGCCGTTACCGAGATACACAGGTTTAAAGTTACCATGCTTAATGGGAAAATCGCAAAAATTGGTTTTTACCCATTTTTGCAACGTGGACTATAGTTATCTGAATAACTAAACATGGCAAATAGCTCTAATGTAAACTGTACATTATTCAGGGATTCATCTAGAGAAGACATGTTCCCGTTTTCGAAAATCTGCATCCGTTTTCAAGATACAACCGAAAAAACCATGATTTTTTTGTGACAAAAGTACGAGTTGTGAGGATCCCGACTTCTATGATTTCTGTCTGTGGTAACCGAGATCCAGAGGTTCAACGCTACCGTACTTACGCACGTAAAATATTCGCGTAATATCCGACCTCAGGCATAACGTAGTTGTGACTATCGTAGTGGACACATGACAAGGGCTTTAGGGTCATCTCAATGGTTACGAGGTCATCAAAATATTTTTAGTCAGCATTTTTTCACCAATAAAACTTACGACGCGCTGCCTCAGTATAATGGGCACTTCACGTACATACAAATATACCCACTATGGTACTGTAATGATAAAAAAATAGGCTGAATAGATCTTAATATGCCTGAAAATAACTCAAATAGGCTCCCAAAAACTGAAAAACAGGAAGGCAGGAAATTCAGCAAAATTTTTCTAGTAAATGTTTTGCTCTTTTAAGATATAAATCAAGAACTGGGCGGTTTCAATGAACGGCAAACGATGAGTAAAGTATCCAGAAAAAATGATTCTGTGTTAATCTTATATTATTCGTACTTATCTGTTGTTTATTTTTTATAAAAGAATATAAATGTGTTGAAGCCTAAGGGTGATTTTTTTCACCGTGTACAAACTCTAGGTATCGATCGATGAGAAGATACGGAACAAAAAAGGTCTAATGAACTTACACTACGTGATCAAAAGTACCATGACACTTATAAAAACGCCGGCCGAAGTGGCCGTGCGGTTGAAGGCGCTATAGTCTGGAACCGCAAGACCGCTACGGTCGCAGGTTCGAATCCTGCCTCGGGCATGGATGTTTGTGATGTCCTTAGGTTAGTTAGGTTTAACTAGTTCTAAGTTCTAGGGGACTAATGACCTCAGCAGTTGAGTCCCATAGTGCTCAGAGCCATTTGAACTTATAAAAACATACGTTTTTCAAATTAGGTGCATTGTGCTGCCACCTACTGCCAGGTACTCCATATCAGCGACCTCAGTAGTCGTTAGACATCGTGAGAGAGCAGAATGGGTCGCTCCGCGGACTTCGAACGTGGTCAGGCGATTGGGTATCACTTTTGTCATACGTCTGTATGCTAGATTTCCACACACCTAAACATCCCTAGGTCCACTGTTTCCGATTTGATAGTGATGTGGTAACGTGAAGGGACACGTACAGCACAAAAGCGTACAGGCCGATCTCGTTGACTGACAGAGACCGCCGACAGTTGAAGAGGGTCGTAATGTGTAATAGGCAGGCATCTATCCAGACCATCACACAGGAATTCCAAACTGCATCAGGATACACTGCGAGTACTATGACAGTTAGGCGTGAGATGAGAAAACTTAGATTTCATGGTCGAGCGGCTGTTCATAAGCCACACACCACCCAATGCCAAACAACGTCTCGCTTGCTGTAAGGATCGTAAGCATAGGATGACTTAACAGTGGAAAAACGTTGTCTGGAGTGACGAATCACGGTATACAATGTGACGATCCGATGGCAGGGAATGGGTATAATGAATGCCCTGTGAATGTCATCTTGCAGGATGCGTAGTGCGAACAGTAAAATTCGGAGGCGGTGGTGTCATGGTGTGGTCGTGTTTTCCATGGAGGGGGCTTGGACCTGTTGTTTTGCGTGGCACTATCACAGCACAGGCCTACATTGCATTTCTTGTTCCCACTGTTGAAGAGCAATTCGAGGATGTCGGCTGCATCTTTCAACACGAGCGAGCACCTGTTCATAATGCACGGCCTATGGCGGAATGGTTACGCGACAATAACATCCCTGTAACGGACTGGCCTGCACAGAGTCTTGACCTGAATCCTACAGAACACCTTTTGGGTGTTTTGGAACGCCGAATTCGTTCCAGGCCTCATCGACCGACATCGATACCTCTTCTCATTGCAGCACTCCGTGAAGAATGGGCTGCAATTCCCCAAGAAACCATCCAGCACCTGATGGAACGCATGCCTGCGAGACTGGAAGCTGTCATCAAGGCTAAGGGTGGGCTAACACCATATTGAATTCCAGCATTACCGATAGAGGGCGCCATGAACTTGTAAGTCATTTTCAGCTAGGTGTCCGGATACTTTTGATCTCGTAGTGTAACTTTGGATGTTTACCAATGGAGTGTTACAAGACAACTACTGTTCACAATATGGATACATGACCCACTGGACAACGCCGACAGTTCCATGAGGCTGTTCGCGGATGCTGCTGTTTTATAAAGAAAATTTCCAACGCTAGAAGACTGTAGCGAAACGCAGAAGGATTTGAGTATAATAGATGCTTGGTGCAGTGATAGCTGAACATCCACATACGCAGATTTAATGTATGAGGTGTAAGTAGGCAGAAAGACCAATAACTGCATGAATACACGATTGAAGAACAGTCACTGGAAATAATCACATCCATCAGAAACGTGGGAGTATGCATACGGGACTATTTGAAATGAAAAGACGACATAAAACTAATTGCAGGCCGGGCAGATGCCAGACTGAGTTTCATTGGCAAAATCCTCAGGAAACGTAGCGCACCCAAAACATCGTTAGACCAATACTTGAATGTCGCTCATTAGTTTCGGATCCGTGACAGGTAGGATTTATAGAGGAAATAGAGAAGCTCCAGAGAAGAGCAGCACGTTACGTCACAGGCTCATGTATTATGCACGAAAGCTTCACAGAGTTGCTCATCCAGTTTGAGTAGAAGACTCCAAGAGAGGTATTGTACATCACGACGTACCTTACTGTTAAATTTTCGACAGCGTACGTGGAATTGTCAAACAATACATTGCTTTCTCCTACAAATATCTCTCGAAAAGCCGTGGAAGCTCACTCAGAGGCTTATCAACAATGGTTCTTTCCGCAGACATTCGCCACTGGAGCAGGAAAAGGAAAATGACGTAATACACAAAATACCCTACACCATGCACCATAAGCTGCCATATGAAGTATGGATTTAGATGTACTCTGCAATGTTGTTTGCTTTTCACACATGGAAACTACTAATGAGTCGAAACAATGCCTTATATGGCTTCGTGGACCATCAATAGATGACGCAGCATTCGTGCAACGTTTTCTGAGCTGCAGCACTTAAATATAAGCAAACGACCGTTACTCTATCCATCTCATCTCAACTGAAAGCTCCAAACTACCGTCTTCTTGGCTAGCTGCATAACTATTCACCTTCTTCTACTTTCATGTCAATGCCATCTTTATCGGTTCCTTCACATTGGTGCGCAGATTTTTGAATCAGCCTCCATATCGACGGTAACGATCAGAGTTTGTCTGCTAGAAGTAGTGACATCCTGAGATGAAACAGCTGAATCGGTACGAGACGTACTACATACGCATGTTGCGTTATCTCGTTTGAGAGGGTAGAAAGCGATAAGCAGCAGGCAGGTACGTTAAATGGTAGGGTGTCAGAACAAGAATAATCACAATTTTGAGCAGGATATTTGCACAAAGAATTTTTTTAGCTAGGCCGTCTGCAAGAATAATAAAATATTAGCTTGGCCTACTGCAAAAATATGAAGAGTTTCTCCATATAGGATTTCCTGAAAAACAGATCTCAACTTTTAATAAAAGTACAACATCTGTCAGCTCATTTGTTATATAATATTTGCGAATTTAATAAACAATGAAGGACTTCGTGTAACGAATAGAGTCATTTACGGTTAGTACAAAACGTGGCATGTATAAAATGCCGATTTTGATTTTTAATGAAAAATTTTTGTTGGAGTTTTCTATTTGATTGGATGTGTTTCGTTGATTCTGGATGACTAAGTATTTTTAATTTATTTTGAAATAGTTTACTGCACAAGTAATTTCTATAGGTTCCATGAACACTTGTTCAGTTACGGAAAGATATCTCGGGAAGTGTTTTCTCTAGTAGTTGGTGATTTATGTTGAAGTATAGTAACCACCCTGCTACATAGGTTGGCTACACTAGTTGCTGTGGTGTACCTTCATGTTTGTGATATAATGCATCGTATCGTCCACGTTTTGTAAGGCGTATCACATCTTTCGTTGTGTATATTTGGAGTTGTACTTCTCTCTTTAATATGACTCGACCTAAGGGAATATTTAAGAAGAGAAGAAATAAGGGAAATACATTCTACAGTATATGTCGTATTTCAATCATGTGCTTCCAAGAAGAAGCTTGAGTACACTAATGATGAGTACAGTGAAAACAATGCGAGAGATATCATTTAAACAATTTTTAATCAAACTACTTGCTGTAATTTGAATGGTGGAGAGAGAGTAATTTCTGAAAATGTTTTAAAAAGGAACAGTTTAATTCTTAGTTTGGAAGTCTCTTTTTCGAATTGTGACAGTGGCAATTTTGGATATCTGCAAATGGAAAAACAATCTTTTTCAGACGAACGTAAGATATATGTAAGGGCTGAGATGCATCGGTAAAGGCCCTAGGGCTGGAAGAACTTTGTGTGCTCTTGTGAATCTCTCATGCTGCTTCACTAGTTTTTCAAGATACACAGATGCTAAGGGGTAACAGTAAGCAACACTGGAAGCAGTTGAAGAAAGTGATGGTAGCAACGACATTTGAGCAACATTTGATAGATCATGGCAGAAAAAGGGTGATTAAGCTAAAAATTCTTGTGCAATTGCCATAAGTATTGATACCGTGAAGGCCCGACGTTAAAGAATTTCAGAACATTGCCACGAATGCATAAATGTGTGCACCAATAATGAAAAGAAGCAAATGTCAGAAAATGTATGAGGGATCCAGTGGAAGAATGGAAAGTGACTCAGCTGTGAAGATTTTTCAGCTCTCTCAAGAACACCACGGGTTCGCTATAATAGGGTCTTCGATGATAGTGGATTACAGTTCATTCAAATAAATAACTGACAGCTGGCCTTATGATGACCAACAGCGCAAAATTTAGAACGTGACTGTTATACGCCAACAATGCCACACGATCATTTCATTTTCCAATCCAGAAATTATGGTCAAAACTTCAACCGAAGCAGCCAGGTCCTTCAGACGGAGAAAGAGACTGCATGTGGCTGATCCTCAAGAAGACAAAGATTTCAAAGCTGGAGAGTTCAAGTCTATCTCTTCATTCAATAATGAGTTTTCCTTTACTTCAACTTTCAAGTGTGGTTCCTGAAAAGCTAGTTTTTTGGAAATTTTTCCCGTTATTTTAGAAACAATTCAAGCTAAGGCTCTAAAATTTTTACCGTTTATTGACAGCGGTATTATGTCTGTGTGGGTCTACAACGATAGAGATAACACTCATAAAAACATTTTTTTTTAAATTACATAAATTTGAACGGCTGAAAGCAAGGGGAAACCACAGCCGTAATTTTTCCCGATGGCATGCAGCTTTACTGTATGGTTAAATGATGATGGAGCCCTCTTGGGTAAAATGTTCTGGAGGTAAAATGGTCCCCTATTCGGATCTCCGGGCGGGGACTACTCAGGAGGACGTCGTTATCAGGAGAAAGGAAACTGGCGTTCTACGAGTCGGAGCGTGGAATGTCAGATCCCTTAATAGGACAGGTAGGTTAGAGAATTTAAAAGGGAAATGGATAGGTTGAAGTTAGATATAGTGGGAATTAGTGAAGTTCGGTGGCAGGAGGAACAAGACTTTTGGTCAGGTGAATACAGGGTTATAAAAGGAAGAGAAGGAAACGTAGTAGGTGAATATGGAATGGGGGTAAGAAATGAAAGAGGAAGCCGCCTGGTAGAATTTTGCACAGAGCATAACTTAATCATAGCTAACACTTGGTTCAAGAATCATGAAAGAAGTCTGTATACATGGAAGAGGCCTAGAGATACTGGAAGGTTTCAGATAGATTATATAATGGTAAGACAGAGATTTAGGAACCAGATTTTAAATTGTAAGATATTTCCAGGGGCAGATGTTGACTCTGACCACAATCTATTGGTTACGAACTGTAGATTAAAACTGAAGAAACTGCAAAAAGGTGGGAATTTAAGGAGACGAGACCTGGATAATTTGACAGAACCAGAGGTTGTAGAGAGTTGCAGGGAAAGCATTAGGGAACGACTGACAGGAATGGAGGAAAGAAATACAGTAGAAGAAGAAAGGGTAGCTTTGAGGGATGAAGTAGTGAAGGCAGCAGAGGAACAAGCAGGTAAAAAGACGAGGGCTAGTAGCAATCCTCGAGTAACAGAAGATATATTGAATTTAATTGATGAAAGGAGAAAATATAAAAATGCAGTAAATGAATCAGGCAAAAAGGAATACAAGCGTATCAAAAATGAGATCGACAGAAAGTGCAAAATGGCTAAGCAAGGATGGGTAGAGGACAAATGTAAGGACGTAGAGGCACATATCACTAGGGGGAGGATAGATACTACCTACAGGAAATTTACAGAGACCTTTGGAGAAAAGAGAACCACTTCTACATCTACATATACATCTACATACATACTCCGCAATCCACCATTCGGTGTGTGGGTCTCGGAGGGTACCTCGTACCACAACTAGCATCTTCTCTCCCTGTTCCACTCCCAAACAGAACGAAGGAAAAATGACTGCCTATATGCCTCTGTACGAGCCCTAATCTCTCTTATCTTATCTTTGTGGACTTACCGCGAAATGTAAGTTGGCGGCAGTAAAATTGTACTGCAGTCAGCCTCAAATGCTGGTTCTCTAAATTTCCGTAACACTCGCGTGATGATCAAACCTACCTGTAACAAATCTAGCAGCCCGCCTCTCAATTGCTTCTATGTCCTCCCTCAATCCGACCTGATAGGGATCCCAAACGCTCGAGCAATACTCAAGAATAGGTCGTCTTAGTGTTTTATAAGCCGTCTTCTTTACAGATGAACCACATCTTCCCAAAATTCTACCAATGAACCGAAGACGACTATCCGCCTTCCCCACAACTGCCAGTACATGCTTGTCCCACTTCATATCGCTCTGCAATGTTACGCCCAAATATTTAATCGACGTGACTGTGTCAAGCGCTACACTACTAATGGAGTATTCAGACATTACAGGATCCTTTTTCCTATTCATCTGGATTAATTTACATTTATCTATATTTAGAGTTAGCTGCCATTCTTTACACCAAGTCATCTTATATCCTCCTACAGTCACTCAACGACGACACCTTCCCGTACACCACAGCAAACAGCCGCACATTGCTATCCACCCTATTCAAAAGATCATTTATGTAGATAGAAAACAACAGCGGATCTACCACACTTCCCTGGGGCACTCCAGATGATACCCTCACCTCCGATGAACACTCACCATCGAGGACAACGTACTGGGTTCTATTACTTAAGTAGTCTTCGAGCCACTCACATACTTGGGAACCAATCACATATGCTCGTACCTTAGTTAGGAGTCCGCAGTGGGGAACCGAGTCAAACGCTTTCCGGAAGTCAAGAAATATGGCATACGTCTGATAGCCTACATCCATGATTCGCAAGATATCATGTGAAAAAAGGGCGAGTTGCGTTTCGCAGGAGCGATGCTTTCTAAAGCCGTGCTGATGCATGGACAGCAACTTCTCTGTCTCAAGGAAATTCATTATATTCCAACTGAGAAGATGTTCGAGAATCCTGCAACAAACCGATGTTAAGGATATTGGTCTGTAATTTTGAGGATCCGTCCTTCTATCCTTCTTATATACAGGCGTCACCTGCGCTGTTTTCCAGTCGCTCGGGACTTTACGTTGGGCAAGAGGTTCGCGATGAATGCAAGCTAAGTAAGGAGCCAATGCAGTAGAGTACTCTCTGAAAAACCGAATTGGAATCCCATCAGGACCTGGCGATTTATTTATTTTCAACCCATTCAGTTGCTTCACAACCCCAGGGATGTCTATCACTATGTCCTCCATACGGGAATCTGTACGAGACTCAAACGGCGGTATGTTTGTATGATCCTCCTGCGTGAAAGATTTCTCAAATGCTAAATTTAAAATTTCAGCTTTCGTTTTGCTGTCTTCCGTTGCCAGACCAGACTGATCAGTGAGTGACTGGATGGAAGCCTTCGATCCGCTTACCGATTTTACGTAAGACCAGAATTTCCTTGGGTTTTCAGCAAGATCTTTTGCTAAGGTATGACGGTGGTAGTGGTTGAATGCTTCGCGCATCGCTCTTTTTACAGCAGCACGAATCTCTACTAACTTTTGCCTGTCCTCACTCTCCCGATCTTTCTTGTACCGCGAGTGCAACTGCCTTTGCTTCCTGAGCATTGTCTGAATTGCGCTGTTAAACCACGGTGGGTCTTTTCGGTCCGTAACCCACTTTTTCGGCACATACTTGTCCAATGCGTGATTTAAAATCTGTTTAAAATTTGCCCATAATTCTTCCACATCCATCGTACCGGAAGTAAATGAAGTCGATTCATTTACTAAGTGGGATGCTAACAACAACTTATCTGCTCTTTCTAGTAAGAATACTCTCCTAGCCTTCTTGACCGACTTTTTAACTTTCGTAACCATAGTCGTAATGGCAACATCATGATCACTAATCCCTGTCTCAACACTGACACCGTCGATGACGTCTGGTCTGTTCGTGGTTACCAGATCTAAAATATTTCCATTACGCGTTGGCTTTCGATTTAGCTGCTCAAGACAGTTTTCGGATAATGTGTTCAAAAGTAATTCACACGACGGCTTGTCTGTACCACCTGTAATGAATCCATAGACATCCCAGTCTATACTAGGTAGGCTGAAGTCGCCTCCGACTAATAAAGCATGATCCAGGTACTTCTGCGATACAGAATGTAGACTCCCTTTGAATGATTCTAGAACTGTCACGGTGGAACCTGGTGGCCGGTAATAACACCCCACAATTAACTTTATTTCCCCTAGCACTGTTAAA